>NC_067483.1:20491556-20791556 GCF_947179515.1 Apodemus sylvaticus | reverse complement strand
ATGGCAAAAGGCAAACATAGGAATGTTACTAACAGAAATCAAGCCACTATGGCAGCATCTGAACCCAATTCTCCATTAATAGCAAGTCCTGGATACCCCAGCACACCAGAAAAGCAAAATTTGGATATGAAATCACTGGTCATGATGCTGTTACAAGAACACATGAAGGACATAAATAAATCTCTTAAAGAAATTCAGGAGAAAAATGATCAAATGCTAGAAGCCCTTCCAAGGGAAACACGAAAATCACTTAAAGAAATTCAGAAGAATATGGGTCAAACAATAGTAGCTAATAGGAGGAAATGCAAAAATCAGTTAAAAAATACAGGAGAACTTTGATCACAGGCAGAAATCATGAAAGAAGAAACACAAATATCTCTCAAAGAATTACAGGAAAACACAAACAAGCAAGTAAAGGAACTGAGCAAAACCATCCAGGATCTAAAAACAGAAGTAGAAACAAAGGGAGACAATTTTGGAGATAGAAAACCTTGGGAAGAAATCAGGGACCATAGATGCAAATATCAACAACAGAATACAAGAGATAGAAGAAAGAATCTCAGATGCCTAAGATACCATAGGAACCATGGGATCAACAGTCAAAGACAATGCAAAATGCAAAAAGCTTGTAACCCAAAAAAAAAAAAAAATCCAAAAAATCCAGGATACAATGAGAAGGCCAAACCTAAGGATTATAGCCATAGATGAGAGCAAAGATTTACAACTTAAAGGGCCAGCAATTATTTTCAATAAAATTATGGAAGAAAACTTCCCTAATCTAAAGAGAAAGATGCCCATGAATATATAAGAAGCCTATAGAACTCCAAACAGACTGGACCAGAACAGAAATTTATCCCCTCACATAATAACCAAAACACCAAATGTACTAAACAAAGAAAGAATATTGAAGGCAGTAAGAGAAAGAGGCCAAGTAACATATAAAGGAAGACCTATCAGAATCACACCGTACTTCTCACCAGAGACTATGAAAGCTAGAAGATCCTGGGCAGATCTCATGCAAACTCTAAGAGAACACAAATGCCAGCCAAAACTACTGTACCCAGAAAAACTCTCAATCACCATAGATGGAGAAACCAAGATATTCCATGACAAAACTAAGTTCACCAAATATTTTACCACAAATCCAGACCTACAAAGGATAATATGAGGAAAACACCAATACAAGGAGGGAAACTTCACTGTGGAAAATGCAAGATAGTAAACTTCTTTCATCAAACCCAAAAGACGATAACCAATCAAATATAAAAGATAACATCAAAAATGACAGGAAGTTATAATCACTATTCCTTAATATCTCTTAACATCAATGGACTCAATTCCCCAATAAAAAGACATGGACTAATGGACTGGATACATAAACAGGATCCTACATTTTGCTGCATACAGGAAACACACCTCAGTGTCAAAGACAAACACTACCTTAGAGTAAAATGCTGGAAAACAATTTTACAAGCAAATGGTATCAGTAAATAAGCCGGAGTAGGCATTCTAATATCAGATAAATTTGACTTTTAACCTAAAGTCACAAAAAGAGACACTAAGGGACACTTCTTGCTGGTCAATGGAAAAACACACCAAGAAGAACTCTGAATCCTGAACATCTATGCTCCAAATGCAAAGGCACCCTCATTCATAAAAGAAATGTTACTAAAGCTCAAAGCACATATTGCACCTAACACAATAATTTTGGGTGACTACAACACTGCACTTTCCTCAATGGACCGATCAGGAAAACAGAAACTAAACAGGGACTCAGTGAAACTAACTGAAGCTTTGGACCAATTAGAGTTAACAGATATTTAAAGAACATTTCACCCTAAAGCAGAAGAATATACCTTTTTCTCAGCACCTCATGATACCTTCTCCAAAATCAAGCATATAATTGGTCACAAGACAGACCTCAACAAATTTAAGAAGATCAAAATAACCCCATGCTTCCTATCAGATCACTACGGAGTAAGAGTGATCTTCAATAGCAACAAAAACAACACAAAGCCCACATACACATGGAAACTAAATGATACTCTACTCAAAGATACCTTGGTCATGGAAGAAATAAAAAAGAAATCAAAGACTTTTTAGAATTTAATGAAAATGAAGACACAACATACCCAAATCTATGGGACAAAATGAAAGCAGTGCTAAGAGGAAAACTCATAGCCCTGAGTGCCTCCAAAAAGAAAATGGAGAGAACATACACTAGCAGCTTAATGACACACCTGAAAGCCCTGGAGCAAAGAGAAGGGAATTCAACCAGGAGGAGTAGAAGGCAGGAAATCATCAAACTCAGGGCTGAAATCAATCAAGTAGAAACTAAGAGAACCATACAAAGAATCAACAAAACCAGGAGCTGCTTCTTTGAAAAAAATCAACAAGATAGATAAACCCTTAGCTAGACTAACCAAAGGGCACAGAGACAGTATTCAGATTAACAAAATTAGAAATGAAAAGGGAGATATAACAACAGAAACTGAGGAAATTCAAAAAATCATCAGATCTTTCTACCAAAGCCTATACTCAACACAACTGGAAAATCTGGAGGAAATGGAGAATTTCCTAGACAAATACCAAACACCAAAATTAAATCAGGATCCAATAGATCATCTAAACAGTCCCATAACCCCTAAAGAAATAGAAGGGTTCATAGAAAGTCTCCCAATCAAAAAAAGCACGGGACTAGATGGCTTCAGTGCAGAATTCTATCAGAACTTCAAAGAAGACCTAACACCAATACTCTTCAAACTGTTCCACACAATAGAAACAGAAGGAACACTACCCATCTTGTTCTACAAAGCCACAATTACACTGATACCAAAACCACACAAAGATCCAACTAAGAAAGAGAACTTCAGACCAATTTCCCTTATGAATATTGATGCGAAATACTCAATAAAATTCTTGCCAACTGAATCCATGAACACATCAAAATGATCATCCATCATGATCAAGTGGGCTTCATCCCAGGGATGCAGGGATGGTTCAATATAAGGAAATCCATCAGTGCAATCCACTATATAAACAAAGAAAAAAAACACATGATCATTTCATTATATGCTGAAAAAGCATTTGACGAAATTCAACATCCTTTCATGCTAAAAGTCTTGGAAAGAACAGGAATTCAAGGCCTATACCTAGACATAGTAAAAGCAATATACAGCAAACTGGTAGCCAACATCAAACTAAATGGAGAGAAACTTGAAGCAATCCCACTAAAATCATGGACAATGTTTCCCTCTCTCTCCATATCTTCTCAATATAGTACTTGAAGTTCTAACTAGAGCAATTAGACCACATAAGGAGGTCAAAAGGATACAAACTGGAAAGGAAGAAGCAAAATTATCCCTATTTGCAGATGACATGATAGTATTCTTAAGTGACCCAAAAAACTCCACCAGAGAATTCCTACAGCTGGTAAACAACTTCAGCAAATTGGCAAGTTATAAAATCAACTCAAGCAAATCAGTTGCCTTCTTATACTCGAAGGATAAGCAGGCTGAGAAAGAAGTTAGAGAAATGACACCCTTCACAATAGCCATAAACAATATAACGTATCTTAGTGTGACTCTAACCAAACAAGTGGAAGATCTTTACGACAAGAACTTCAGGTCTCTAAAGAAGGAAACCGAAGAAGACCTCAGAAAATGGAAAAATCTTCCATGCTCGTGGATTGGCAGGATTAGTATAGTTAAAATGGCCATCTTGCCAAAAGCAATATACAGATTCAATGCAATCTCCATCAAAATCCCAACTCAGTTCTTCATAGAGTTAGAAAAAGAAATTCTCAAATTTATCTGGAATAACAAAAAACCCAGGATAGCTAAAACTATTCTCAACAATAAAAAAACTTCTTGGGGAATTAGGATCCCAGACCTCAAGCAATACTACAGAGCAATAGTGTTAAAAACTGCATGCTATTGGCACAGGAACAGGCAAGTGGACCAATGGAATAGAATTGAAGACCCAGAAATGAATCCACACACCTATGGTCACTTGATCTTTTGACAAAAGAGCGCAAAACATCCAGTGGAAAAAAGATAGCCTTTTCAACAAATGGTGCTCAACTGGAGGTCAGCATGCAGGAGAATGTGAATTGATCCATTCTTATCCCCTTGTACTAAGCTTAACTCCAAGTGGATTAAGGACCTCCACATACAACCAGACACACTGAAACTAATAGAAAAGAAACTGAGGAAAACCCTTGAGGACATAGGCACAGGGGAAAAGTTCTTGAACAGAATACCAATAGCTTGTGCTCTAAGATCAAGAATTGACAAATGGGATCTCATAAAATTACAAACTTTCTGTAAGGCAAAGGACAAAATGGCAACCAACAAAATGGGAAAAGATCTTCACCAACCCTACATCCAATAGAGGGCTAATATCCAATATATACAAAGAACTCAAGAAGTTAGACCCCAGGGAACCAAATAACCCTATTAAAAATGGGGTACAGACCTAAACAAAGAATTTTTGTGTGAAGAAATTTGGATGGCCGAGAATCACCTTAAGAACTGCTCAACATCATTAGCCATTAGGGAAATGCAATCAAAACAACCCTGAGATTTCCCCTCACACCAGTCAGAATGGCTAAGGTTAAAAACTCAGGAAACGGCAGGTGTTGTCAAAGATGGGGAGAAAGAGCAACACTCCTTTACTGCTCGTGGGATTGTAAGATTGTACAACCACTCTGGAAATCAGTCTGGCAGTTCCTAAGAAAACTGGACTTGACACTTCCGGAGGACCCTGCTATACCTCTTCTGGGCATATACCTAAAGGATTCTCCACACATGCTCCACTATGTTTGTAGCAGCCTTATTTATAATAGCCAGAAGCTGGAAAGAACCCAGATATCCCTCAACAGAGGTATGGATACAGAAAATGTGGTATACATACACAATGAGTACTATTCAGCAATTAAAAACAATGAATTCATGAATTTTTTAAGCAAATGGATGGAACTGGAAAATATCATCATAAGAGAGGTAACACAATCACAAAAGAATACATATGGAATGCAATCATTGATAAGTGGATATTAATTAGCCCTGAAGCTCTGAATACTGAAGATACAATTGCCATATCAAATGATTCCCATGAAGAAGGAAGAACAGGGCCCTAATCCTGGAATGGCTTGATACAGCATTGTAGGAGAGTACCAGGACAGAGAAAAGGGAGGGGGAAAGATAGGAGAATGGATGGAGAGAAGAGGACTTATGGGACATATGGGCGGGGTACTGGGAAAGGTGAATGCTTTTAGAATGTAAACAAAGAATATAGAAAATAAATTTTTAAAAAAGTTCAAAAAAAAAAAGAAAAGAAAACCTAGGAAAGAAGTCAGAATACATGGATACAAGTATCAACAACAGAATACAAAATATAAAAGAGAGAATCTCAGATGCAGAAGATACCATAGAAAGCATTGAATCAATAGTCAAAGGAAATAAATCCATAATAACCCTAGTTCATTATTACATGTAAACTGACAGCAATGGAACAAAATATTCCTTTAATAACAAAAGAACATCCTTGCAAATTTGAAGTATTTAAGAGTTAAAATAATTTCAAGCAATCTGGGAATAAGAGATACCCCCACAAGGAAATTATAAATATTTCAAATTGATACTAAAGAGCATCGTGTCAAAATAAAATGATGATTAAAATCCTTTTCAGAAAAGATAAAAATATTCATCTTTGAATAGCAGATCTCTATCTGCTAGTGCAGATGAAGGAGACCTGATATATTCTAAGGAAAAAATAAAACAGAACTGTAAATATAATTAAAACATAATTTATAAAAATGTAATGATACACATTTCAATGTGTTTTAAGAGAGAGTATGTATACATACTGAGTAATCTACACATATATAAATATTTTAAGAGACACTAGGTGGATTTAATATAATTCCTGTTAAATATTTCTAATTATATTTTTCAAATGAGTATTGAAATGTACAAATACTGTATGGATCACTAGAAGAAATTTAATAAAACCAGTGAAAACAAAACTAAACTAAAATTACATGAATCACTTAAATGTACATTTTGGCATATATCTCTATGCCTCTCTCTCTCTCTCTCTCTCTTTCTCTCTCTCTCTCTCTCTCTCTCTAAATATATATATATATATATATGTTGATAGATATAAATATAGATATGTATATAGATGTAGATATAGATATAGATATGTATATAGATGTAGATATAGTTATAGATAGATAGATAGATAGATAGATAGATAGATAGATAGATGGATAGAGATAAAGATAATATCACAGAAACACCATTTATATTAAAAGACAAAGAAAAAAAGTATTATCATCCACTTATAAATTAGGGCAGAAATAAAACCTCTGTGTCATAGAAAACAAGCACAAAATAAAAAATATTAAACATAGTAAAATAAATAAATTAAGAGAAATTCATGTATTTATTATAATATCACTTGCAAATCATTACTCTAAAAAGGAAACGAATTTCATTTTATGAGATAGCCCAGGAAGGTACAAGGAGGTTAATTTTTGGTACATAAATTAAGATTACTAAATCATACAAAACAATTAAAAAAGAAATGGATGCAACCATAGAATTACAGAGGATTTTTCTCAAGGTTCAATCAAATTTACTGTGTTAAAAATTATGTGATTTTAGTAAAATAATTAGATTGTACATATGTAAATATTAATTTTGCATTTATTTCATATTACTGTATTTATGTTATGAAAACTTTAGTAAATATAGGTTTTGATAGAAAAAAAATTATATATATATCCTCTGATTAGCAAGTTAAAGGCTGTAGGAAGCTGTGCATAGTTTTTGCAAGCTATTGTATAGTAGAATTCCCTGAACAGCAACAACAACAAAAAAGACATGAGAAAAGTTTGAAAGAAAATAAACTAGGATTAAATAGTCAAAAAAATTAAATAATACCCATCTCAACAAATATGTCAATTGTAAAGAAAGTATCACAGAATTAGGTTAGAAATGAAAAAGGGATCTTCAGCAGAGACTCTGGATAGGTGTTCAAACCAGATACAATACATGATGTTTTGCTAATACATTTGGCAACATATTTCTTGTTGGGAAGAGACTAGACCAAGAAGCCTAACCACAGTATAATCCACTGACATTTTCATGTTGCCTCCCCCCAATGGTCCTGTAATATCATACAGACCTCTTAGTATGGGTCCTACCATAGGATTAATGGTTCACAAAGTTGACACAATAAGCACATAACTGCTAAAATGACAGTCATAAGCAGATCAAGATTCTGTGAAATATGGAAAATATTAAAATGTAAAACCAAACTTAGGTCACACAAAAATTAAATTCAAGTACATGCCATAAACTCAAATGTGATTATTAAGACCATGATTCCTGGGAAACCAGGCAACAACCATAGCCTCTAGCTTAAACTGTGACCTACCATTCATTTTGTCTGACCTGCAGGATAAAACTGTTTTCTTTTTACTTGATAAATTTTACTTCATGGTAGCTGAAGAGATGGTTCAGTGCTTAAGAGCACTAAGTGACCTTGCAGAAAACCTGAGTTTAGTTCTTAAATTAGTAGGCAGACAACTATCTATAACTCCAGCTTCAGGGCAAGTGATGCACTCTCACCTCTACTGGCACCTGCGTCCACAAGTCCACATAAATTTATCTAGGCTCAAACAGAATCATAGTAATTAATAAAAAACAATTAAATCTTAAAATATTTAAAAATATTCAAATAGTATTTATTCAAATACTATGAGAATTAAAGTTAAAGTTTTATTTTCGAAGAACATGCTAACATTTTAGCTAAAATGCTTATTAAATACAAGAATGGCAATTTATATTTTTAGTTATTAATTTTACAAAGTTAGTTGATATAAAATGTTATTGTTACATTTATTTTATTTGTGCAACAGGAACTATCATAAAACTCACTAACTAATAGAAAAATGATGACTCTGAAATCTGTAGTCTGACACCTCTAACTCCCCAGTGCTGGGGCTGTGGCCATGAACCTCTATTTCTACTTTTCTTGATGCTTGGGTTTGAACTAGAGTTTTGTTATTAGCAAACAAATACTCTTAGAATTTCTGAACCCAAGCTGAAATGTACTTACATCTCATTTTTTTTTTAACAGCCAACTTGCATTGTTATGACCAAGACAAAAACTAGCCAATATACCATCTGGTCTTTTACACAAAAACAATATATGAGATGTTTTTCCCCAAGAAAATAATGGGAAAACATCCTTCCAATATTGGAGAAAAAAATGTTACTATAAATGAACACAGTAAGCAAGATGGAAATGTAGATAAATTGAATTTGATCAAAGATAGTTTAATAACTTATCATTGGGAGAGACAGGAAACATGTGCCATTGGATGATATGGAAGAGAAGGATTTGTTTATACTATGACTTACAAATGAAGCACTATTTATACATATGCTATTTTCAATTTCATAAATGTGAAGTATCCCAAATATTAATTATACTTGGTTATAAGCACTCAACAAAAAAATTAAGAGCTGAAGGAACTCTGATATGTATACATACATAATGATATGAATGTTTGTTACAGGCCTCTTGTTCCTATGATTTTATTCATATGCCTTTTAAAGTAGCTAATCTAACAATGATGATAAAAGTAAATCTTCAGCTCAATTTGATAGAATAAAAGATTTGACAAAGAGGTTTTTCAGGATATACCAACAAATATTTTCAGCTAAATAAATTAAACTCCACAATCAAGAAAATGTGCTCCATGAATATCCTTCATAAACTACCTTCAGCTCTTGACTCTCACATATTTTATAAAATAAAAACATTTATGGATGGTTTTTCTTTCAGACTCAGTTCATCCTTTTGTCTTTGTATCTCCTTCTGTGGGTATTTTTCCCTATCTACAAAGGATCCATACTTTGATTTTCCTCCTTTTTGGGCATCCTTTGATATGTGAATTGTGTCTTGGGTATTCCAAGATTCTAGGTTAATATCCACTTATCAGTGAATGCATACTATCACTGATAGTGTTCTTTTGCTATTGGAATGCATCCTATATACAGTTACAAAACCCAGATACTATTGTGGATGCTCATAAGTGGTCACTGACCAGAGCCAGATATAGCTATCACATGGGAGGCTCTCCTAGTGCATGACAAATACAGAGGGGGAAAGACTCAGTCAGCCATTGAACTGAGCACAGGGTACCCAATGCGGGAGCTAGAGAAAGGACCCAAGGAGCTGAAAGGGTTTGCAGCACCACAGGAAGAAAAACAATATGAGCCACCCAGTACTCCCAGCACTCCCAGGGACAAAACCATCAACCAAAGTGTACACATGAAATTATCCATGGCTCCAGACACATGGGCAGCAGAAGAGTGTCTTGATAGACACCAAAGGGAGGAGAGAACCTTGGTCCTGGAAAGACTTGATCCTGTAGTGTAGAGGAATACTAGGACAGGGAAGTGGGGGAGAAGTGATTGGGGAAGGGGAGATGGTTTATGGTATTTTTGGGAAAGGGCGGGGACCAGGAAAGGGGACAACATTTGAAATGTAAAGAAAGAATATACCTAATTGTTGCTGAGAATAGTTTTAGCTATCCTGGGTTTTTTGTTGTTCCAGATGAATTTGATAATTGCTCTTTCTAACTCTGTGAAGAATTGAGTTGGGATTTTGATGGGTATTGCATTGAATCTGTATATATCAATGACACCTTGGCCAAAGAAGAAATAAAGAAAGAAATCAGAGACTTTTTAGACTTTAATGAAAATGAAGGCACAACATACCAAAATCTTTGGGACACAATGAAAGCAGTGCTAAGAGGAAAACTCATAGCCCTGAGTGCCTCCAAAAAGAAAATGGAGAGAACATATACCAGCAGCTTAATGACACACCTGAAAGCCCTGGAACAAAAAGAAGCTATTTCACCCAGGAGGAGTAGAAGACAGGAAATCATCAAACTCAGGGCTGAAATCAATCAAGTGGAAACAAAGAGAACCATACAAAGAATCAACGAGTCCAGGAGCTAGTTCTTTGAGAAAATCAACAAGATAGATAAACCCTTAGCCAGACTGACCAAAGGGCACAGAGAAAGTATCCAAATTAACAAAATTAGAAATGGAAAGGGAGATATTACAACAGAAACTGAGGAAATCCAAAAAATCATCAGATCCTACTACAAAAGCCTATACTCCACACAACTGGAGAATCTGGAGGAAATGGACAATTTCTTAGACAGATACCAAACACCAAAATTAAATCAAGATCAAATAGATCTTGGGCTGGGAAGGGCTGGGCTTAGAGAGCTGGTATCTTCATCCACAGCTTTCTGTATTTTAGGCTGTGTTATAAGTGTTCAGTTGCAGAAGCTAAATGTTTTGTATGAGTTATGCAATGATGGAAGATATGATATTATTTTCTATATTAGAAATCTATTTGACTAATATCAATGTCAGGTGAAAGGGCAGTGAACCAAAATAGAACAAATACATTCAATAACTTTCATTTTAGTTTAAGAACTATATATGGTTTTATGTTGAGGTCCATGATCCACTTGTACTTGAGCTTTGTGAGAGGTGACAAATATGGGCCTGTTTTCATTATTCTACATGAAGTCTGCCAGTTAGAATAGCACAATTTATTAAAGATGCTTTCTTTCTTTTCCACTGTATAATTTTAGCATTTTTGTCAAAGATCAAGTGTCCATAAGTGTGTGGTTTTATTTCAGATTTTTCAGTTCAATTCTATTGATCAACAAGGGAAAGAGCTTCTGTACTATTAACTCTGTCTCTGTACCAATACCATACATTTTTATCACTATTGCTCTAAAGTATAACTTGAGGTCAGGGATGGTGATTCCCTCTGAAGTTCTTTTATAATTAAGAATTGTTTTCACTATTATGGGTGTTTTGTTTTTCCAGATGAATTTTGGAATTGTGCTTTCCATATCTTTGAAGAATTATCTTGGAATTTGATAGGTATTGTGTTAAACCTGTATATTGTTTGTAGTAGGATGACCATTTTTGCAATGTTAATTCTACCAATTCATGAGCATGAGAGGTCTCTCCACTTTCTTTTCTTTATTTTTTTCTATATTCTCTGTTAATATAGAATACAATCCAAATGATTTTCCCTTTCTTGATTCCTCCCTCCCCATAATTCCCATAAGCCCTCTTCCCTCCACCAGTTCCGCAATCAACCCCATCCCATTTCTCTGTCCTGGTAATCCCCTACCATGCTGCATCAAACCTTTCCAAGACCAGGGCCCACTCTGTCCTTCTTGGGAATCATTTGATATGTGAGTTGGTCTTGTGTATTCAGAGCCTCTGGGCTAATATCCACTTATCAGTGAATGCATTCCATGTGTGTTCTTTTGTGAATGAGTTACCCCACTTATAATGATATTTTCTAGTTCCACCCATTTGCCTAAGAATTTCATGAATTTATTGTTTTTAATTTCTGAGTAGTATTCCAATGTGTAAATATACCACATTTTCTATATTCATTCCTCCATTGAGGACCATTTGGGTTCTTTCCAGCTTCTAGCTATAATCAATAAGGCTGCTATGAACATAGTGGAGCATTTGTCCTTATTGCATGCCAGGGAATCCTCTGGGTATATGTCCAGGAGTTTTATAACAGGGTCTTCCGGAAGTGTCAGTCCCAGTTATCTGAGGAACCGCCAGACTGGTTTCCAGAGTGGTTGTACTAACTTGCATTCCCACCAGCAGTGGAGGAGTGTTCCTCTTTGTCCATATCCTTGCCAACACCTGCTGTCTCCTGAGTTTTTAAAGTTAGCCATTCTGACTGGTGTGAGGTGAAATCTCGGGGTTGTTTTGATTTGCATTTCCCTAATGACTAATGATGCTGAACATTTCTTAAGGTGCTTCTCAGTCATTCAAAGTTCTTCAGGTGAAAAATCTTTGTTTAGCTCTGTACTCCATTTTTTAATAGGGTTATTTGGTATTCTGGGGTCTAACTTCTAGAGTTCTTTGTATATATTGGATACTAGCCCTCTGTCAAATGTAGGGTTGGTGAAGATCTTTTCTCAATTTTGATGGTTTTCTGCATGTAAGGAGGTGATCATATTATTTTTCCTTTGAGAATTTTTTATATTGTAGATTATATTAATGGATTTTCATATATTGAAATAACTTTGTATCCCTGGGATGAAGTCTACTTGATTGTAGTGAATGATGGTTTCGATGAATTTTTTTAATTAGCTTTTGTTATTGTTGTTGTTTTAGATGCTTATTTGTTTATGTTGATGTTTTTTAGATTTATTTATTTATTATATGTAAATACAGTGTAACTGTCTTCAGACACCCCAGAAGAGGGCATTAGATCTCATTATGGGTGGCTGTAAACCACGCTGTGGTTGCTGGGATTTGAACTCAGGACCTTCAGAAGAGCAGTCAGTGCTCTTACCTGCTGAACCATCTCTCCAGCCAGTTTCATCGAATTTTATTGGGTATGTTTTCATAGTTATTCATAAGAGATGTTTATCTAAAGTTCTCCTTTTTGGTTGGGTCCTTGTGTGGTTTTGATATCAGAGTAATTGTGGTGTCATAGAATGAATTAAGTAGTGTTCCTTCTGTTTCTATTTTATAGAATAGTTTGATGAATATTGATATCAGGTCATCTTTGAAGGTCTTATAATTTTCTGCTTTAAATCCATCTGGCTCTTTTTTTTTTTTTTTTGGGTTGGGATATTTTTAATGAGTTCCTCCATTTCTTTATGGGATATAGACCTGTTTAGATAGGTTATTTGCTCTTGATTTAACTTTGGCAGGTGTTATCTGTCTAGAAAACCATCCTTTTCATCTAGATTTTCTTGTTTTGTTGAGTATACGCATTTTTAGTAGGATCTGATGATTTTTTGAATTTCCACTGTTTCTGTTGTTATGTCTCCCTTTTCATTTCTGATTTTGTTAATTTGTATACTGCCTCTGGGCTCATTAGTTAGTTTGGTTAGGAGTTTATCTTTCATGTTGATTTTCTCAAAGTACCAGCTTTTGATTTGGTTGATTCTTTGTATTGTTTTCTGTTTCTATTTTGCTGATTTCTGCTCCGAGTTTGACTATTTCCTGCCTTCTACTCCTCTTGGGTGTGATTGCTTCTGTTTGTTCTAGACCTCTTAGGTGTGCTGTTAAGTTGCCATTGTAAGATCACTCCAGCTTTTTACCAGGGCACTTATTGCTATGATTTTTTCTCTTAGCACTCCTTTCATTGTTTCCCATAAGTTTGTATATGATATGTCAATATTTACATTAAATTCCAGTAAGTCTTTAAATTTTTCATTTCTTCTCTGACAAAGTTGTCATTGAGTAGATAGTTGTTCAGTTTTCAAGAGTATGTGGGCTGTCCATTGTTTTTGCTTTTATTGAAGACCAGCCTTAGGCTATGGTGATCTGATAGGATGCATGGAATTATTTCAATCTTCCTCTATCAGTGGAGTGTTGTTTTGTGACCAATTATATTGTCAGTTTTGTAGAAGGTACTATGAGGTGCTGAGAAGAAGGTGTATTCTTTTGTTTTAGGGTGAAATGTTCTGTAGATATCTCTTAAAGCCATTTGGTTCATAACCTCTCTTAGTTTCATTGTGTCTCTGATTATTTTAAGTGATCTGTCCATTGATGAGAGTGAGTTGTTTAAGTCTTCTGCTATTATTGTGTGGAGTTCAATGTATGTTTTTAGTTTTAGTAAAATTTTTTTATGAATGTGGGTGCTCTTGTATTTGGGGCATTGAGACTTTCTCTTGGTGGATTTTCCTATTGATGAACAAGAAGTGTCCTTCCTCATTATAATTGATAACAAGGTTGAAAGTCTATTTTATTGGCTATTAGGATGATAACTCTAGTTTGTTTCCTGGGACCATTTGCTTGGAAGACCTTTTCCTATCCTTTTACTCTGGCACAGTGTCTGTCGTTTTTGTTGAGGTGTGTTTTTTGTTGTTTGTTTGTTTTCTTTTGTTTATTTATTATTATTATTATTATTATTATTATTATTATTATTATTATTAATATTTTGAGATATGGTTTCTCTGTGAAGCCCTGGCTTCCTGGAACTCACTTTGTAGACCAGACTGGCCTGGAACTCAATAATTCACTAGCCTTTGCCTCCCACGTGCTGGGATTAAAGGCATGCAACAACACTGCCCTGTGAGGTGTGATTTTTATATGAAGCAAAATGTTGGTCTTGCTTGTGTGTCCATTTTGTAAGCTTATGTCTTTTTATAGGGGAGTTGAGTATATTAATATTGAAAGATATTAAAGACAAATGACTGTTGGTTCCTGATATGTTTGGTTTTGTAGGTGGCTATATGTGCTAGTAGTTCTCTCCCTTTGGCTTTGTTGTGAGATGCTTAATATCTTGTCTTTTCTTTGGTGTAGGGGCCTTTCCTATGTTGGAGTTTTCCTTCCAGGATTCTCTATAGGGTTGTATTGGTAAATAGATACTGTGTGAATTTGGTTTTGTCCTGGATGTTTTTGTTTTCACCATCTATGTTGAATGAGAGGTTTGATGGGTATTGTGTCCTGGGATGGCATTTGTGTTCTCTTAGAGTCTGAATGACATCTAACTAGGCTTTTCTGGATTTCATAGTCTCTGTTGATATGTCTGGTGTAATTCTGATAGGTTCTGATGTTACTTGTCCCTTTTCCCTTGCAGCTTTTAATATTCTATCTTCTGTACATTTAATATTTAGATTATTATTTGACAAGAGGATTTTATTTTCGGGTAACATATATTTGGTGTTCTATAGGCTTCTTGTGCCTTTAAGGCCAACCATTTCTTTAGGTTGGGGAAATTTTCTTCTACAATTTTGATGAAGATATTTTTACGTTCTTTAAGCTGGGATTCTTCTTTCTCCTCTCTTCTGATAACTCTTAGATTTGATCTTTTCTTTTTGTCTTATATTTCATGGATGCTTTGGGTTAGGAATTTTTTACATTTTGAATTTCCTTTAACAGTTGTACCAATCTCTTCTACTGTATCTTCTACACCTGGGAGTCTCTCTTCTATCTCCTGTTTTCTGTTAGTGATACATCTGTAATTTTTGACCTCTTTTCTAGGTTTTACATTTCAAGGTGTGCCTCCATTGGTGCTATCTTTGTTTCTTATTTCACTTTTAGGTCTTGGATCACTTTATTCAATACCTTCACCTGGTTACTTGTGTTTTCCTCTATTTCTTTAGTGAGTTATTTATATCTTCCTTAAAGGATGTTATTATTTTCATGAGATAGAAATTTAGGTCAACTTCTTGATTTTCATGTTTGTTGGTGTATTCAGGGCTTGCTGTGGTGGGAGAACTGGGTTCTGATAAGTCACACATGTATTGACTTCTGTTGCTTATGGTCTTGTGGTTGCTTCTTACCATCTGGTTATTTCTGGTGTTTGCTGGTCTGGGTGACACTGTCTGGAGACTGCCTCTTTTGTCCCTGGGTTGCTTCAGTTCTCCCAGTATGCCTGAAACCCTGCATGTACCAGACCATCTGTGGGGCCTTCCAAGTGTGGACTCTTCAGAGGGTCAGAGAAGCTGTTGATTTGTTGCCCTGGCTACAGTAGATCTCCTGGGAGGCCATCAAACTGTTGGGACTCCAGAGGACAGTCAAGCTATTGTCCTATGTAACATGTTCTCCAGGGGCTCTAAAGACTGTGGTTTCTGTTTCCCTGAGTGCAGCAGAACTCTAGGGAGTTTTTCAGTCTGTAAGTTCAGTTTCCCTGCATGTCACAGAGCCCCTTGGAGGTCTTCAGACTGTGGCATTTGTTGCTACGTTATCCTGTGTACAGAGGAGTTTCTGGGATGCCTTCAAGCTGTCTCATCTTCAGGGGAGCAGACAAGTTGGAGACCAGTTGCTCATTTTCTCTTTGTGAAGCAGATATCCTGGGATGCCTCAGACTGTGGTGTCAGTTGCCTGTCTGCTCTGATTGTAGTGGATCTTTTGGGATGGCTCAGGATATGCTATCTTCAGGGGAGCAGACTGGTAAGCAGTGTACCCAAGTCCTCTGGGCTCCCAGCAGCAGATCTAGGACTTCAAGGGGTTCTTACAAACTGCTCTGGGTGCAGCAGGTATTCTGGGATGGCTCAGGATATGGTGTCTTCAGGGGAGCTTACTGGTTATTAGTGTGGCCCAATAGATAGAAACAGGTCAAAGGATGCAAACCTCTCTTTTTAAAACCAAAATGAGTACTTGATCTTAGCTGAAATACACAACAAGCATACACACATGCACACACACACACACACACACACACACACGCACATGTATACTCTCTCTCTCTCTCTCTCTTTCTCACACACACACACACACACACACACACACACAACACACAGGGGTTGGGGGAAAGGAAGGGTCAGGGAAGGGAATCAAACACAGAGAGATATACACCCTATCAAACACACACACACACACACACACACACACACACACACACACACACATTGAAGCATGAAGAACTTAATAGATATTTCAAGATTACAGTCAACTATTTACAAAGCTTGTATAAAAACCATGTACCAATTATACATAACAATTATAGTCACAGAAAGATTCTAGGGAACCTATAAAACTTGGAAAAGATGAATGATTATAAAATATGAAATGCCAAATATCTGAGAAAACCACAACCGTCTGGTGAATCTCAGTAGAAAACACGTTGATACATAAATTTAATTAAAGAAAAAAGAATGGTGGTTTCCTGTACAGGGTCTTACAATGACAGTGTGACATGAAGTTTCTTCTTTTTTTTTTTAAAATTTATTGATATATTTATTTACATTTCAAATGATTTCCCCTTTTCTGGACCCCCACTCCCCGAAAGTCCCATCAGTCCCCTTTCCTCCCCCTGTTTTCCCACCCAACCCTTCCCACTTCCCTGTTCTGATTTTGCTCTATACTGCTTCACTGAGTCTTTCCAGAACAAGGGACCAGTCCTCCGTTCTTCTTCTTTTACCTGCATTTTCATATGGAATAGATCTCTTCATGGTGAAAGTCAGTTATATTGGGCCTTCACAGAGAGTTAAAATCCTAAATTTCCTTGAGAGTAATAATGAATAACTGTATCTCAACATCATAGTAATCTCTGGAAATAAAATATTTCATTCGACACATGTTTCCCAAGCTCTTCACATTTCAAACAGCAATAAAAGTTCTTACTTTCTTTTACTTTGCAGATCACAGCAGAAGATCAATAGCTACAGAAATTTTGCAAAGTAACACTGTGAAGTTGAAGGCCCTATTTCTGAAAGTTCCCTAGTATCTTTACTCATCAATACCTTTTTCTTTCACTTACCACGTTTGTTTTCTGACATTGCAGTAGTCAGTTCAAGTATCTTCTCTGTAAAAATGTAGTGCTTTCAGCAGCCTGCAGCAGTTGGAAATGATGAGGAGAAAACTGGTAGCATGTTTTAAATGTAAATTTAGATATGTAGTTCTTAACAGACTTACGATCCCAAATAAACTGATGAGTAATGAAAATATGCTATGTCCAAAAATGTTGTAATATAAGTTTGCATTCATTATAAACTGAGTGAATTTGTATATTTCCCAGACATTTTTTTATACCTCTACTCAGAATGCTCTAAGTGTACATGTTGCCTTGTAGGTCATAAAGTTTATCAAGTCTATCAAGATAACAGTATTTAATTCCCTACTCTGAATGTAAAAGGCTCTAAATGAGCTAATTCTTATAGGATAATGACCTTCAAATCCTCAAATTTTGGCTTGCATCTGAGGTTCTTCTTACCTGAGATTCTTTCTAATTTAACAATTCTTTCTAATTTAAACAGAAGACACATCACTGAAAAAAGACCACCCAATTCTCCCAGAGTCTAGACCACCACCCAGTGCTCCTGGATGGATCCATGGCTCCAGATACATATGGGAGGTGAGACCATTCGTCCAGGGAAGGTGTAATACCCCAAAGCAGGGGGATGCTGGAGCAGTGGGGCAGGAGAGTGTGGATAGGTAGGGGATCATCCTCATGCAGGCAAAGTGGAGGGGGAGGGTAGATAATGATTACAGGTGGTGGAGGGGTAAACTGGAAGCAAGATATCATGGGATGGGGGCTTGGTGGAGGACTTACCAAGAGGTGTGATATAATTTAAGATGTAAATGAATGGAATGATTAATAAGAATAAAATAAGTAAAGTATTGATATGTAGAATAAAAAAATCAATTTGATCTGTCTGTACTTCACCTTCCATGTCATTAATTTGGCCAGGTATTCATTACTGGATGGTGATTGATATTGTCTATGTCTTAGCTTGTTCAATTTATAACTTTCAGAATGAAGTAACATGAATATAAGGTAGAATTGTTGACATACACAAGCTTTAAATTTAGCATTTCTAACCTTGTGAGATTTGAGAAAATAGGAAAGATATAGAGTTCCCTCTGATATTAGAGTCATGGTTAAAAATTAATCAGAGGAAAGTATACTATTGTAATTTATGTTTTCATGAAGTTTATTTGGCAACCTATGACAAATATCACAATTATCTGAGGGCCTCAATTTACTGTACTTAGAGATTATGGTTGATAAATTGTTGTTCTATCTTTTATTAGTTCCTAGTTTATATGTTATAAAATTTTATTTTCCATTATGTTTCCAAAACACACTGATAAGAACTCAATTTTCATCATTACAGTTTTAGAATTGCTTGCTGTACAGCTGCCTGGACCTGTGGCCATGTCTTGGCACTAATCAGCTTCAGATGGTAGCAAAGCGTGACCCGTGTGTTTGTGAATGGGAAGGAACATATCATCATGTTGGGAAAGACAGTTGTAACTATAAACCAGTTCTAAGAAACAGTATCTTATTTTCTCAGCTCATCTTCTTCTGTCTACGCAGCCTTGAAAATATTGTCCACAATGTACATGCAAGCTATAGAGTTGCAGAAATACACCTGCTTGAATGTGATAGCCAAAAGATGCTTCCACAATCTGCCTAGAGGTAGAACTGTTTCAAGCATATTTATTGATGAAATTTTCATTGCATATTGACTGACAATCAGGATAATTCTAATAAAGGAAACTCCTCCCAATGGTGGATCAGTATTATTTAAGGCTAAATAAGAGAAAATAAGTTGAACATTGAATGTCATGGCTAATCAATGTGACCAGTAAACAATAGTTTATGAGACCACTTCTGATGATTCCAGTTAATTATTTGAAAATATTTGAAGTATGTATATTACCTTCCATTATATCACTCTGGGAAGATTGAATGCTAATGATTTAGTATTTATCAACCCCATATTATTTGGTTCATCCATTATTGCAAACAGTAGGTTCTTTTACATATTTACACTTTCATCTTTGCCATTAAAATTTTGTATTAATATGAAAATTCTTTTATCTACTTTCTAATATTTGCCTGATATTTTTAAGTATTAGCATATTTGCCTTATGTTTGGCTGTAGGTACCTACATCTGTTTCTTTTAGTTGTTGAGTGGGGCTTCTCAGAAGACAGTTATGCTAGACTCCTGTCTGCAAGTATAACAAAGTATCATTAACATATGAGAGATATGTTCTTGCACATAGGATAAATCTTATGTTGGGCCAGACACTGGTTGACAATTCTCTCAAGTCTCTAGTACAAATCTATACCTGAACTCTGCAGAAATCCACAGCAAAATATTAGTCAAAGCTTGAAAGTCTTGTGGAAGAACTGAGGGAAGGATGGAGAAATCCAGAGGGGATAGAAAATCCACAAAAAGTCCAACAGAGTCAAATAACATGGTCTCTTGGGGGCTACTGGAGACTGAACCATTTACCAAAGAACATATACAGGTTGCATGTAGCCACCCCCACACATACATAGTAGATGTGTAGCTAACTCTTCATAAGTATCCTCCATTACAACTGGAGCAGGTTCTGTCCCTGACTTGTTGCTTGCCTGTGAATCCTGTTCCCCTAATCGTGCTGTTTCATCTGGCCTCAGTGGGAGAGGATATGCCTAGTTCTGCAGTGTCTTGAAGTATCAAGGTAGGCTGGAATTCATATTGGCTTTCCCCTTCTCAGAAGTGAAGGGAGAGCATGGGACTGTGTGTTGGGGTGATGAAATTTGGATGTAAAGTGAATAAATAAATAAAATCACATAGACACAGGTTATTTGTCTGAGAGACATGTTAATTTCTATACACATTTTTGCTTAAGAATATAAGCAGTAGGATAATTCAAACAGAAATGAATACATACATTTTTGTAAATTCATGATTTTAAATGTTAAGTTATATGAGACTGTAGGTGAAATTTGTAAGAATAGATTGTACTGGCATTGATTAATGTGCATTTAAATTGATTGTGTGTGGGTGATATATAGGTAGGTTTGTTTGTGTGTTTGCGTGTGTATGTGCGGACTTGTGTGCATGAGCTGTATATAAAAATGTAACAAGCATGTGACCAGGTGTGCAGAATTATATATGTTCATGTGGAGATAAAAAGTCAATATAGATTGTCTTCTCTTCTTTCTGTCTACTTTAGTTTTGAAACACAGTCCTTAAGTTTGTCACTGAAACTCAAGGCAATGCATTCAGGACCAGCAAGTTAGGGAACTCCACTGTCACTTAGAAAAGTTTCAAACCCCAATCAAAAGTAAGTTGGGGAAGAAAATATTTATTTCATCTTGTACTTCAAATGACATTCCATTGTCAAGGGAAGTTGAGGCAGGAACCTGTATACAAGCTCTGTAGCAGAGACTGATGGAAAATATTACTATTCACTGGCATGTTTTCTATTGTTTGCTCAGCTGGGTTATATATACATTCCAGAACCACATATCCCAGGATGTCACCACGGTGGGATGGGCCTTGCCCATCAACCATTAATGAAGAAAAGTGCTCCCAGAGTTATTCATAGAGGAGATCCTGATAGAAGAAATTTTTCAGTTCAAGCCATGTTTTTCTTCCGGGTGACTAGTTTGAATCAGGGTGATAAAAACTAAATAACACATTTCTTTTGTCAGTGTGACACATAAACATGTCACCATTAACTCAGAATCTTAACATTCTTACTTATCTGTAAGATCCCATGCTAATATAACAGTATAGTATAAATATAAAAAATCCCACAATTGTAAAAGATTAAAAAGTTCAAAGTTTTTTTTAAACATTCAAAACTTCTTAACTGTAGATTCCTGTAAAAATTTTAAAAGCTATGTTAAATACATTCTTAATACAAGAGGTTAAAACTAGGTTATAAATGTACACATATTTAATACAAATATCAAACTACATGTAAATTCGTTGCCAGTAATATAAAAAGTTCACTGCCCAGTATCTGGGAATCTCTCCTCACCATCTGTGATCTAACTTGTTCTCATATTCCCACTTCCCATGATCTCTCCTCCATAGCAAACAGACTGGCTCAGGCTAAGGCAGTCTGCACTGCATGCCTGATACCATCCAGATCATTGACCAATGGCCCTATCATCTCCTTTATCCTGAGATCTCCACTGCAGATGAAGCTTCTCCTTTCCTTTTCCAGGGACAAGTCTGATAGTTTCTCATGACTTCTGGAATACTGCAGCTTCCATGTGAGCAAAACCTGTAAATATGGGAGACTCTATACATTATGAAGTTTGACATCCAGATTGAAATTGAGGCTCACCCTTCTGGATCACAGCTTCTGTGTATGGACTCTGAGCAAATACTCACACACAGAGTTTTCCTCAATCAAGTCTGTATCCTCTTACTCACTACTGATATTTTTCAGTCTCAAGTAACAAATATCAATATCTCAGCAGAGCAAAGATTTCACTTCAGTTTTTCTGGTTTCTTGTTAATCACATCTAATTTTTCTATAATAGCTTACCAAAAACAAATTTTTAGTTGAAAATATTACACACATATCGGTGATATAGTATCTGCGTAACTCTCAAGCTGAAACTTCACAGGTCTGGTACCTTGTTTCTGCCATGATCCTAATCTTATTCACCAAGATCGCACAGCAGCTAAGTAAACATTAAGCACACAATGGCTTTTCTAGTCCTAATCTCTACAACTCACCCCCTTCATCTTACAATGGTTCTTCAGGCCTAAAACGCACATAATAAGTGTCACACTGCAAGCCCCTATTATATGGTACCAATTTCTGTTCTACTTTCAAAATATATCCAAGCATTGAGTCTGTTTGTATATGTATATGCATGCAAACATTGAGGAGTCAAATGCATATATGATAGCTCTACCTATAATTCTTCATAGATTCATTTATTTATTGTAAGCATATAATATATATATAATTATATAATATAATTATTATAATTATTATAATTATTATAATAATATAATATATTATATTATAATATATATTAATATATATTATAATTAATTATAATATATATTAATATATATTATAATATAATATATTATAATATATATATTAATATATATATTATATGCTTACAATAAATAAATGAATATAATATATATATTATATTCATATATATATATATATATATATGTGAGAGTGTATGTGTGTGTGTGTGTGTGTGTGTGTGTGTATGTGTAGGGGGTGCTACTTATATACAGAATAAAAACTTAAATATCTATGTCAAGTCTTCTATAATGAGTCTACTTATAGAAAAAAGTTTATAAATGGAAATTTGTGATTCTGAAATACACATGAATACCTTAAATTTTTGTGCAGTGAGATGGTTGGATGGTTAAAGACACTTAACAGTTGACTTGAGTTTAATCTCAATTATTCAGATGGTTAAAAAGAGAAACTTACTACAACAAGTTGTGACTCATCCTTTGCTAACTTTAAAGTATCTTGGCCTCATTATGGATAATTTAGATCCCTTGAACATTATTTTAAATATAGAATTCAAATCCTTGGGTAAATGGTCACAGGTTCCTTTAGGGCTAAGACTGGATTGTATCACATTTAATATTTAAAACTTAATTTAACATTGTTTCTGAATTGTTCTAGAGATTTGTATGATTTGATTAAGGTTCTCCCTCATATACAAGATTTAAAATTGGGTAAAGTTTAAAAGCAAGAATAGATTATTCAGTGGATTGATATATGTCAGCCCATGACTAATGTCTCATTTGTTTATGGAATCAGTTACTTAGATATTGGTTCATATATAAATATATGTGTATGTATGTATGTATATATATATATATATATATATCACAGAATAAGAAAAAATTACAATTAAAAACAGTGAAAATAATTAAACATCATAGTATTCAGTAATTGATGTGTATTGATGTAAAGCCATTTAGTATTTCTATTAGATATATGCTAGAATTATTGTTTAATACTAAAAAAATGGTTGAAACAGATATTATTCCACTACCCCAAGACAGTAATCATAATTATTCATAATACCCAGGAACTAGAAATGACCTAAATGCTCCTCAACTAAAGAAGGAATAAATAAACATGTAACATATTCGTAAAATAGATTGTTACACAGCTGCTAAAAAAAAAAAAGCCTGTTATCATAACATCTGCAAGCAAATGGATGGAACTTGGAAAAAAAATCTTTCTGAGTGAAGGCAACCCAGACATAGAAATATAAACATGATATGTACTTAAAAGTGGATAGTAACTGTTAGGTTACTGTTAGGTAAATGGTAATCAAGCTACTATGTCCAGCCCCAGAGACGCTAAGTAACTAGGAGGTCTCAAAAGGGGACACATGTATCTACCTAGGAAGGGGAAATAGATTAGATTTTGTGTGTGGATTGGAGGTATGTAGGGACTGGAACAAAAGAGAATAGGTTGAAGAAAGAGGGAAGGAGGAAGAGCATGAAAGGAATGCTGACTATAATAGGGGCATTAAGGGGACAATGTGGAAACTTAGTGTAGTGCAAACTTCTTGGAACCTATGATAATTCCAAGCAAGGACTCCTTGTAGGTGAGGGTATGGAGCCTGAAATAGGCATTTTAAAATACTAGGTAAGCATAGGTATGGAGTACAATGGTAGGATTGGGACAGCAACATAGCCATAAAATCTTCTTTCTACAGCCTGTCCAACCTGCAATATGTAATAGAACAAAGGTGGTTCAAAGCTTATGGAAATGAACAATCACTTACTGGTATAATTTGTGGTCCACACTGTGAGAGAGAGAATATACCTGGCAGTACCTGGATACTCATAGATTGATACCTAACTCACCAGAGAAGATTCCTTTGGCAGGTGATGAGGAGATGCAGGAAACCAGAGCATATTATTAGGTGTAGCTAAAAGAACGTTTCAGAAAAATGATGAAAGTAATATTGAAGCCCATGAGGGCAAATGAGCCCATGAGCTCAAACTCTACAGAATCAAATAAGCAGGGTTTGTAGCTGCTCATAGAGATTGAAGAAATAGTCATTGAGCTGGCATGTGTCTACATTAAGGCTTTTTCATATATTCCGTGGGAAAGTAGCTTGAGATTTTTGTGTGAGTCCTAACCATGGGAGTGGGTGTGTCACTGACTCTTTTCTGCTCTTGGATATTTTGCTTCTTATTTTTGTCTCATACAACCTTTATATGGTTTAGGCCTAATTTTCTTGCATATTGTCAGGCTGAAGCTGGTTAATATCACTGAAAGACCTAGTCTGGAGTAGTTGATCTGGAAGAGACAGATGGTAGAGAGATGGAAATAATGAAGGAAAGGGAGACTGCATTCAGTGTATATTGTATGAGAGAAGAATAAACAAATAGTTAAAGAATAAAGAAAAATAAAACTTAACATGAAACTGAGAAAAAAAGATCTTATTACACATTCAAATAAATGTATCTTAGATCTGCAGGTTTCAGAAAAATCTGATTCTATAGCAACACTCCAATAGTAAGATGGAAGATGAGGACAGAAGAATCTCTGGAGGTTCAGGCTGGATATGAAGTGGCAAAGAAGCATGCATCCCTTAAACAATGTAGAGGGTTAAGACTGACAGTTAAGTAAATTTTCTTTACTTCAGGTATATGATAAAGCACTTACATGAGCAATCTTGAGTATACATATACACAGGTACCTACAATCAGATGAAAGAAAAATTTTCATAGACATTACAAGTAATGAACATCCTAGAAACCATCTTATATACAATTCAATCAATAGAAAATTGAATTCAAGGTCTAAAGGATAAGAAGGTGGTGGTTACCTTTTAATGATCAAGTTTGACTATGCTGAACAACAGAAAACAAAAAGCACATCAATGTAGTGACCTCAGGTGTTTCATCAACTGTACAATCACTTCTTGGGCAAAAGACAAAAATCTTCTAATACTGATGTTGCAAATACATTCAATTTGAGAACTGTCTCTATGCGAAAACAGAATTATCTTCATATGAAGCACATTTTCCTGTAACAATACTTCCTGTCACAAGTACTCTGAAGGGATTGAAAATGTTGATGTTCCAGAGTATAATTTTATATTCTAAATTGATTGTGCTGTGTTACTAAGGTAGAATAAAAAAGATACACAAGGAAATATCAATGTCCTAAGAAAAGTATTTTTAGATCTAGAAGGTGGATGGTAAACTTGTAAAGTTGTAGAGATTACCACCGTGGTAAAGGCCTGGGAATATATCCATCTATTAATTGATTATAAGTTTCCTCATTACATTTTTCCTTTGTTGAAACCCAAAATGTGTGGAAGAGAATGCCTACCCACAAGGAAAAGAGAATACCTGAGGAAAAGAGAAAATATATACATATATGTGAAAGCCACAGTGGGTATATTAGAGGCAAAGAGTTTCTTTGTGATACTGCGTAGACTCACAGATACCATGCTATTTATTACAAATTAACAATTTATTCTATCAGCTTTAGGAACACTATAATCCTTTCACAATATATTAATAATATTTTCTCAATACTTTATGAATATATATTTATCAGCTCCTCAATACACATAATAAGCAGCTCAGTTATTGTACTCCTGCTGACTCTGAATAGTATCTATTTTGCTTTTCAAAGCAAAATCAGTTTTTATAGCATTGTTTTTATCATGTCTACCAGCTTTCACAGGAACAAATTCTTCCTGTGATCAGCATAAGTACTTTCAACCACTGAATTAAAATAAAATAAAATTGTTAGGTAAAAATGAATCTTTATTGCTACTTTTATGCATTCAAAGGAACAAATGAAATTTCTTAGATTTGGAGTTTCAATTTTCTTCCTTTATATTATAGAAATATATTTTTATATATTTGTTATATAAATCATTACAAAACTTAATTTAGTTTTCTTCTGTTCTTGGCAAAATATAAACCAATTGATACTATTCCATTGTTTAAATGCTTTTGAAAAAAAGGGTAGGAATCCAAGGTTCTTGATTAAAAAACAAAAAACAAAAACCTTGCTCCCATCAATGAGCACTGAAAGGTCCAATATTTTTATTTTTAAATAGTATATTATCTTTAATGTTCTCTAATGAGGTAATACACCCAAATATAATATTTGACATTTTTACACAAATATACATTAGAAAGAAACCTTTCATATATCTCTTGCACATATGAATTTCCTTGAAATAAATATGCTCATGGCTTTTGTCAAAAATTGTTTTTAGGAAAGCTTTTAGAGCAATTATCCTTGGACTAAGAGAGATTATTTCACTTCCTAGAAAATTCCAGGCAGTTTATTCTGTATCTCAGGCTCATCTGTGTTCAGGGTTACACCTAGTAACAAAAGTTATATTATAGGCAGGCATCTCTCTGGTGCTTTCATATCTTTTGAGAATATGGCTTTGAAAAGTTATCATGAAACATGGTAATTGCCTTCCAATATGAGAGTAATGTCCTATTCCTTGACCCAATCATAACCTGCTTTCTGATAGAAAATGGCAACTGTCAACCAATAAGTTTTTCATAAAGGAATATAAGGTATAATTTCATAAAGAAATGTAAAATGTCTTTTCTTTGTTTTGACAAAAATGTATGGAATATACATAAAGATAAACTTTATCACCTAATGTGGCGTTATCATATTGATGAACTGCACTCATAAAAGGTTAAGTTGAATTTAATCTTGCCATATTTTGAAAATTAAATCCCTAGCTCCCAGTACCATAAAATATTTATAAGTCTGGTATAATGGGTCTTAAACATTAATTAAAATTAAATATGATATTAATAGGCCTCATTTAATCTCAAGTACTTGAAATAAGGTGAAAGTTCGATGGAGAAAGAGATGCCATGAGTAACCCAAAGGGATCAAGCTTATGAGAAATCATAGAGGCTGGTAACTTTCTGTTAAACTTTCAACCACAGGGCTCTAAAGACACATATGTCTTTTGTTTAAGACATCTGTGTTAGTTTGTATGCAGTCTTAGCAAAGTAATATTCCCAGTTATCCATATTCCCACTTAGCCATATTTGGGTACTGAAGGACCCCCAAATCAGGGAGACCCCACTCAAGTCTCGGGTAGGTGCACACCCAAGGAAACAAGAGAGAACAGCTTGATGCAAAGACACGAGGCAGTTAAATATTGGAGCTCCGGGCCAACACGTGTCTCATGCAGGAGACAGAGGAGTCGACCCTGAAGATCAAAAGCTAGGCGTTTATATAGGAAAAGTTGAGGGGGTTTCGCGCACTTCCACACGATGGGTTAATTCATACATGCAATAGGGTATTGGCACCCTATTGCATCAGCAGGTAGTACCTGCAGAATGGTGCATCAGCAATGTAGAAGAGCAGGTAGCTTATCTTTTGTTAGTAGAGGGTCTAGTTAACACTAAACTACATCAAAAGGGCGTGGGTGAAGGGGAACAGAGTCCAGATGGCTCATGACTCAGGGAGGTTGCTTGGGCAGTTTTCTTATCTTTTATTGTGGGTCAGTTCCTGGAATGTTTTAAGGACCTTGAATGAGCCCGCCTGTGTGGGCTTGTCTGGGTTTGTTTTTGGCCTGCTTTCTGTCTGGACCCTGGATTCTGTGGGGTTCTAATTCCTTCATTTCTAACTTCCTTCAGTACCATAAAAGGGAACCATATTTCCAATTAATAAGGAGGCTCCAGGAAGCAGTTAAAGGATATACCTTGAAATTAGCTTTAATCAGAGTTGCTTTAACTATTCCCAACCTTTTTTGACCTTCTTTGTCAGCCACACGGCAAATAAAAGTTCTGTGTTTGAAATAATTTTTAACTTATTTTCTGAATAAGCTAAATTTTACAACATTTCAGAACATACAGAGACCTCTTTCCCTTGGGGTATTTCCTCATGGAGTATTATGTGTGTACTGGGCATAAATGAAGATATAATTGCAACATGTCCAGGGCTACATTCATGGTGGAGAGAAACAGAACATACAAGGTTGATTACAGAACATGACAACAGTTGTAGTATTTTACTCTCAATCTTCTCTCACATTCAAAAGTGAACTTGCTACCCACTAATTTTTGAAACTAACATTTTATTATTAATTCTTAGAGAATTATATACATAAAATGTCAAATCATATCCATACCATCTATTGCAATTTCTTCCAGAACCAACACTACCTTACTGTTGTATTCCGTAGCTGCCTGCAGCCATTATAAACTGGGTTCCTGAAACAGAAGCTGAGGGAAGTATGGGGAAGGGGCAAAAGAAAGAGGCCAGGGAGATATTTTACCCATAGAGGCCCAAACTTTAATGCCAGTCAGACCTTTTAACAGTTTTTGGTCAAGCCCTTCCCTCCAGACTTTGGGGTGGAGTCCAAGAGTTGGCTGGCTCCAATTTCAGCAGGGCATCTGCTAAGATCTAGAGTACTTCAGAGTCTTCCTCAAGGTGCAAGCAAGCTGTAAGCAGACTGTATTGTTCTCTAGAGAACAAAGGCCAGGAATAGCACAGGCAGGAGAGCAGGGGCAGGGCCAGGAATGTCAGATGCTGAAAAGCCCAGCGCAATGCAGGAGGGGGAAGGGACACCTTACTACACATCCAACTTTTTATTTTCTTTGTTCATTTATTTTTCTTGGGTTTTGTCTTCTCTCTTTCCTGTAAATGTTGTCCAAATATATTTATATTATGTTCAGTGAGTTGATTGGCTATAATCATTACCTCCTAGAAATTTAGGAATTTCTATAATACTAAAGGAGATGTGATTGTAAGAGGAAATTAAAAATAGATCTACCTACAGGGAATATATATTGTTGATATGGCTTCTATAAATTTCATTATAATTCTTAAGCCTGATTTATAATATAATCATTTTTGATAACAAAATATATAATATCTTTGTGCTTCCCAGTCTTGATCACAAAATTAAGTAGCTATTACATGACTCAATGGCATACTCCAAGATTTTTGTTGTACCCAAAGATACTCCACTAAGTTGCTGCCTGAAAAATATATTCTGTAATCTATAATCTCTCAAAAATATACTTGACAAATTAAAAAGTCTGTGTTGATATTAAAAGTGATAAAAAATTCAACAAGGTCACTGTCCCTTTTATTTTCCTTGCATCTGAAAATACAATCTACAGATGCAAAGATTTAGAAAACACATTTCAATATATTCAAGGCATTTAGTTCATTCCAGTGCCATATAATTTATAATAATAAATTATGAAAGGACAATTTTAAGGATGGTGTTATGATAGGAAAGAGACAAAATATTGAAAAGTGAAATTATCAAGACCCCAGACCTATATTTGCAGTGATAAAATACCAAGCAGGATGAGTGCTGATGGGTGTACTTTTGCACAATGCTTCTACCTGTAGTTAGATTATCTGCTGTCCACAAGTGAAACGGTTATTCATTTCATACAAGTCATTTCTTTGTCAAATATTCTCCTTCTTTTTGATTTGTTTCATAATGTTCATTACAAGGAAAAGAAGTTAAAAGACACATTACCTTATAAAAATTTGTCTTTCGCCTGGCAGTGGTGGCACACGCCTGTAATCCCAGCACTCTGGGAGGCAGAGGAAGGTAGATTTCTGAGTTCGAGGCCAGCCTGGTCTACAGAGTGAGTTCTAGTACAGGCAGGGCTATACAGAGAAACCCTGTCTAGAAAAAAAAATCCAAAAAATAAAAATTTGACTTTCAATATATCATACGTTTTAAATATCATTTTTCATTTGTTAATAAAGGCCTTAAATGACAATCTTAGAAGTCTCCTCTGTCATATTTTGACCTTAAACTTTTAGGAAGAAGCACTACTTTGGAATCTGTAAACACTAGTAATATAAGTATAAGACTTCTTAAATAGTTGTCCATAATTTTTCAAAGTGTTTGAAATAATTCAGGAGTACAAGGAGAAAAGTTGGATATATGTTTTTAGGCAATCAATTGATTAAGAAAAAATATCTATGGCCATATTAACTATATTAATTCTGCCAATCCACAAGCATGGAAGAGTTCTTCATTTTCTGAGGTCTTCATCGATTTCCTTCTTCAGAGATCTGAAGTTCTTGTCTTATAGGTCCTTTGTTTGTTAGGTTAGAGTCACCCCAAGATATTTTATGCTGTTTGTGGTAGGGTATCATTTGTGAAGGGTATCATTTCCATAATTTCTTTCTCAGTCGGTGTATCCTTTGAGTATAGAAATGCTACTAATTTGCTTGTGTTGATTTTGTAACCAGCCACTTTGCTGAAGTTGTTTATCAGCTGTAGGAGTTCTCTTGTAGAGTTTTTTGGGTCACTTAAGTATACTACCATATCATTTGCAAATAGTGATAGTTTGACTTCTTCCTTTCCAATTTGTATCCCTTTGACCTCCTTATGTTATCTAATTGCTCTAGCTAGGACTTCAAGAACTATAATGAAAAGATATGGAGAGAGGGGGCAACCTTTTCTAGTCCCTGATTTTGGTGGGATTGCTTCAAGTTTCTCTCCATTTACTTTGATGTTAGCTACCGGTTTGCTGTTCGACTGGTTTGCTTTTACTATGTTTAGATATAGGCCTTGAATTCCTGTTCTTTCCAAGACTTTTATCATGAAAGGATGCTGAATTTTGTCAAATGCTTTTTCAGCATCTAATGAAATGATCATGTGGTTTTTTTTCTTTGAGTTTGTTTATGTAGTGTATAGCACTGATGGATTTCTATGTATTGAACCATCCCTGCATCCCTGGGATGAAGCCCACTTGATCATGGTGGATGATTGTTTTGATGTGTTCTTAGATTCGGTGGGCAAGAATTTTATTAAGTATTTTTGCATCGATAATCATAACTGATATTGGTCTGAAATTCTGTTTGTTGGACCTTTGTGTGATTTTGGTATCAGTGTAATTGTGGCTTCATAGAACGAGTTGGGTAATGTTCCTTTTGTTTCTATTTGGTGCAATAGCTTGAAGAGTATTGGTGTTAAGTCTTCTTTGAAGGTCTGATAGAATTCTGCACTAAAACTATCAGATCCTCTGCTGGTTTTGGTTGGAAGGCTTTCTATGACCTCGTCTATTTCTTTAGAGGTTATGGGTCTGTTTAGATGATCTATTTGATCCTGATTTAATTTTGTTATTTGGTATCATTCTAAGAAATTTTCCATTTCCTCCAGATTCTCCAGTTGTGTTGAGTACAGGCTTTTGTAGTAGGATCTGTTAATTTTTCGAATTTCCTCAGTTTCTCTTGTTTTATCTCTTTTCATTTCTAATTTTGTTAATTTGGATACTGTCTCTGTGCCCTTTGGTTAGTCTTGCTAAGGGTTTATCTACCTTGTTGATTTATCTACAGATTCAAAGCAATCCCCATAAAAACCCAACTCAGTTCTTCATAGAGTTAGACAGAGCAATTCTCAAATTCATCTCGAATAACAAAAAACCCAGGATAGCTAAAACTGTTCTTAACAGTAAAAGAACTTCTGGGGGGATCACTATCCCAGAGCTCAAACATTACTACAGAGCAATAGTGATAAAAACTGCATGGTATTGGTACAATATCAGGCAAGTGGAACAATGTAATAGGATTGAAGACCCAGAAATGAACCCACACACCTATGATCACTTGATATTCGACAAAGGAGCTGAAAATATCCAGTGGAAAAAAGATAGCCTTTTCAACAAATGGTGCTGGTTCAATTGGAGGTCAGCATGCCGAAGAATGCAAATTAATCCATTCTTATCTCCTTGTACTATGCCCAATTCCAAGTGGATCAAGGACCTACACATAAAACTGGACACACTGAAACTGATAGAAAAGACACTGTGGAAGACCCTTGAAGACATGGGCACAGGGGAAAAGTTCCTGAACAGAATACGAATGGCTTATGCTCTAAGATCAAGAATGCACAAATGGGACCTCATAAAACTACAAAGTTTCTGTATAGCAAAGGACACTGTCAAAAGGACAAAATGACAACCAACAGATTGGGAAAGGATCTTCATTAACCCTAAATCAGACAGAGGTTTAATATCTAATATATATAAAGAACTCAAGAAGGTAGACCTCAGATAAACAAATAACCCTATTAAAAAGTGGGGTACAAAGCTAAACAAAGAATTTTCACATGAAGAACTTCGGATGGCTGAGAAGCACATTAAGAAATATTCAACATCATTAATTATTAGGGAAATGAAAATCAAAACAACCCTGAATTTTCAACTCACACTAGTCAGAATTCCTAAGGTTAAAAACTCAGGAGACAGCAAATGTTGGCGAGGATGTCGAGAAAGAGGAACACTCCACCACTGCTGGTGGGATTGCAAGATGGTACAACCACTTTGGAAATCAGTCTGGTGGTTCTTCAGAAATCTGGGCATGACACTTCCAGAGAACCCTGCTATACCACTACTGGGCATATACCCAGAGGATTCCCAGGCATGCAATAAGGACATGTGATCCACTATGTTAATATCAGCCCTATTTGTAATATCCAGAAGATGGAAAGAACCCAGGTGTCCCTCAATGGAGGAATGGATACAAAAAATGTGGTATATTTACACAGTGGAGTACTATTCAGCCATTAGAAACCATGAATTCATGAAATTTTTTAGACACATGGATTGAGCTGGAGAACATCATACTAAGTGAGGCAATCCAGTCTCAAAAGCTCAATCATGGTATGCACTCACTGATAAGTGGATATTAGCTTAGAAACATAGAATATCCAAGACATAATCCACATATTAAATGATGTCTTTCACTTGGGAGTGAATAATGACAGCTAAAAGTGCATCATTACTGACATATTGAAAATTAACACATAGCTCAATTACAGATACACAAAGTAATTTTTGTGAGATTCAATGATTTCAACTTTCAGCTACAAGAACTTATTCAATTTTTCGTCCTTTTTTTTCTTACTTGAACATATATGTTTATTGCTGCAATGTTTCAATGAGACAAGAAACAGAAAGGGTCTAGCTGCCAATTATCTGAAGAACACTGAAATGAATTGTGCAAATATATATAACAGAATTTATTTAAAATATCTCAGTTTTCCTTGAATGACTGCTTGATACACTTTATAATAGAATTTCTGGTACTCAGAGTTCAATATTCAATTTTAAAAAAATATTTTAAAGGAAAATTATCAATTATAAACATTAGTGAGATACAATATTATGAGTAAATAAATTTACACATTATGGAAACTTGAAATCAACTTAATTAGTAAATCAGTTACTTCAATCATTTGTCATTGATTTGTGTTAGGACACTTAAAAGTTTGTCTAAGTATTTTAAAATAAATGAGACATTTTTAACTACAGTTATACCACAGTACAATATAAGCCAGAATATCTATTTTCTCAGTAATACATCATATCCTATGACAGATTATTTTGGGCACTGAATTATAGGCCAAATTTAGAACTCTTTGGAGGGATGCACTGAAGGAGCCTATGATCCTACAACCACAACTAAATGGGTGATCTAGTGAGATCTCAGAGACAATGTCAACAGCAGTATTGACAGTGGAGGCTGGAGACTGTCTCAGCAATCCTTTTATTTTTTAACTTATGATAATTTATTGTTTTTTTATTCGATATATTTTTTATTTACATTTCAAATGATTGCCCCTTTTCTGGTCCCCCACTCCCCGAAAATCACATAAGCCCCCTTCCCTCCCCCTATTCTCCCACCCACTCCTTCCCACTTCCCTGTTCTGGTTTTGCCTTATACTGCTACACTGAGTCTTTCCAGAACCAGAGGCCACTCCTCTGTTCTTCTTGTACCTCATTTGATGTGTCAATTATGTTTTGGGTATTCCAGTTTTCTAGGCTAATATCCACTTATTAGTGAGTGCATACCATGATTGATCTTTTGAGAATGGGTTACCTCACTTAGTATGATGTTCTCCAGCTCCATCCATTTGCCTAAGAATTTCATGAATTCATTGTTTCTAATGGTACTCCATTGTGTATATAAACAACATTTTTTGCATCCATTCTTCTGTTGAGGGATACCTGGGTTCTTTCCAGCTTCTGGCTATTATAAATAGGGTTGCTATGAACATAGTGGAGCATATATCCTTATTACATGCTGGGGAATCCTCTGGGTATATGCCCAGGACTGGTATAGCATGATATTTCAGAAGTGACTTGCCCAGTTTTCTAAGGAACCGCCAGACTGATTTCCAGAGTGGTTGTACCAATTTGCAATCCCACCAGCAGTGGAGGAGTGTTCCTCTTTCTCCACATGCTGGCCAACACCTGCTTTCTCCTGAGTTTTTAATCTTAGCCATTATGACTGGTCTAAGGTGAAATCTCAGGGTTGCTTTGATTTGCATTTTCCTAATGACTAATGAAGTTGAGTATTTTTTTAAGATGTTTCTCTGCCATCTGAAGTTCTTCAGGTGAGAATTCTTTGTTTAAATCTGTACCCCATTTTTAATAGGGTTATTTGGTTTTCTGAGTTGGTGAAGATCTTTTCCCAATTTGTTGGTTGCCGATTTGTCCTTTTGATGGTGTCCTTTGCTTTACAGAAACTTTGCAATTTTATGAGGTCCCATTTGTCAATTCTTGATCTTAGAGCATACGCTATTGGTGTTCTGTTCAGGAACTATCTCCCTGTAATGATGTCCTCAAGGGTCTTCCCCAGTTTCTTTTCTATTAGCTTCAGAGTGTCTGGCTTTATGTGGAGGTCCTTGATCCATTTGGAGTTGAGCTTAGTACAAGGAGACAAGGATGCATCAATTCGCAGTCTTCTACATGCTGACCGCCAGTTGAACCAGCACCATTTGTTGAAAAAGCTACCTTTTTGCCATTGGATGTTTTCAGCCCCTTTGTGGAGGATCAAGTGGCCATAGGTGTGTGGGTTCTTTTCTGGATCTTCAATCCTGTTCCATTGATCTGCCTGCCTGTCCTTGTGTCAATACCATGCAGTTTTTAACACTGTTACTCTGTAGTATTGCTTGAGGTCAGGGAAACTGATTCCCACAGAATTTCTTTTGTTGTTGAGAATAGTTTTAGCTCTCCTGGGTTTTTTGTGATTCCAGATGAATTTGAGAATTGTTCTTTCTAACTTTATGAAGAATTGAGTTGGGATTTTGATGGGTATTGCCTTGAATTTGTGTATTGCTTTTGGCAAGATGGCCATTTAAACTTTAATCCTGCCAATCCATGAGCTTGGGAGGTTTTTCCTTTTTTGAGGTCTTCTTCCATTTCCTTCTTCAGAGTCTTGAAGTTCTTGTCATTCAGATCTTTCACATGTTTGGTAAGAGTCACCCCAAGGTACTTTATACTGTTTGTGGCTATTGTGAAGGGTGTCAATTCCCTAATTTCTTTCTCAGCCTGCTTGTCCTTTGAGTATAGGAAGGCTACTGATTTGCTTGAGTTGATTTTATAACCTGCCACTTTGCTGAAGTTGTTTATCAGCTGTAGGAGTTCTCTAGTGGTGTTTTTGGGGTCACTTAGATAGACTAACATATTATCTGCAAATAATGATAGTTTGACTTCTTCATTTCCAATTTGTATCCCTTTGACCTCCTTATGTTGTCTAATTGCCCGAGCTAGTACCTCAAGTACAATATTGAAAAGATAAGGAGAAAGGGGGCAGCCCTGTCTAGTCCCTGATTTTAGTGGGTTTGCTTCAAGTTTCTCTCCATTTAGTTTGATGCTGGCTACTGGTTTGCTGTATATTGCTTTAACTATGTTGAGGTATGGGCCTCGAATTCTTCTTCTTTTCAAGACTTTAAGCATGAAAGGATGCTGAATTTTTTCAAATGGTTTTTCAGCATCCAATGAAATGACGATGTGGTTTTTTTCTTTGAGTTTGTTTATGTAGTGGATTGCATTGATGGATTTCTGTATATTGAACCAACCTTGCATCCCTGGAATAAAGCCTACTTGAACATGGTGGATGATCGTTTTTATGTGTTCTTGAATTCAGTTGACAAGAATTTTATTGAGTATTTTTGCATCGATATTCATAAGGGAAATTGGTCTGAAGTTCTCTTTGTTGGATCTTTCTGTGATTTTGGTATCAGCGTAATTGTGGCTTCATAGAAGGGATTGGTTAGTGTTCTCTCAGTTTCTATTTTGTTGAATAGTTAGAAGAGTATTGGTGTTAGGTCTTCTTTGAAGTTCTGATAGAATTCTGCACTGAAGCCATCTGGTCCTGTGCTTTTATTTTTGGTTGGAATGCTTTCTATGACCCCTTCTATTTCTTTAGGGGTTATGGGATTGTTTAGATTATCTATTTGGTCCTGATATAATTTTGGTATTTGGTATCTGTCTAGGAAATTGTCCATTTCCTCCAGATTCTCCAGTTCTGTTGAGTATAGGCTTTTGTAGTTGAATCTGATGATTTTTTTTTGAATTTCCTCATTTTATGTTTTATATCTCCCTTTCCATTTCTAATTTTGTTAATTTGGATACTTTCTCTCTGCCCTTTGGTCAGTCTGGCTAAGGATTTATCTATCTTGTTGATTTTCTCAAAAAACCAGCTCCTGGATTCGTTGATTCTTTGTATGGTTCTCTTTGTTTCCACTTGACTGATTTCAGCCCTGAGTTTGATGATTTCCTGTCTTCTACTCCTCCTGGGTGAATTGACTTCTTTCTGTCCCAGGGCTTTCAGGTGTGTCATTAAGCTGCTAGTGTATGCTCTCTCCATTTTCTTTTTGGAGGCACTCAGAGCTATGAGTTTTCCTCTTACCACTGCTTTCATTGTGCCCCAAAGATTTGGGTAGGTTGTGCCTTCATTTTCATTAAATTCTAAAAAGTCTTTGATTTCTTTCTTTATTTCTTCTTTGGTCAAGTTGTCATTGAGTAGAGTATTATTCAGCCTCCATGTGTATGTGGGCTTTCTGTTGTTTTTGTTGTCATTGTTGAGATCACTCTTATTCCATAGTGATCTGATAGGAGGCATGGGGTTAGTTCGATCTTTTTATCTTTTTTGAGGTCTGTCTTGTGACCAATTAAAGGTTGATTTTGGAGAAAGTACCATGAGGTGCTGAGAAAAAGGTATACTCTTTTGTTTTAGGGTAAAATGTTCTATAAATATTAGTGAAGTCCAATTGGTCCAAAGCTTCAATTAGTTTTATTGTGTCCCTGTTTAGTTTCTGTTTTCCTGATCGGTCCATTGAGGAGAGTGGAGTGTTGAAGTCCCCTACAATTATTCTGTTAGGTGAAATGTGTACTTTGAGCTTTAGTAAAGTTTCTTTTACGAATGAGGGTGCCCTTGCATTTGGCGCATAGATGTTCAGAATTGAAAGTTCTTCTTGGTGGATTTTTTCTTTGACCAGGAAGAAGTGTCCTTCTGTATCTCTTTTGATCACTTTAGATTGAAAGTCAATTTTATCTGATATTAGAATGGCTACTCCGGCTTGTTTCTTGAGACCATTGGCTTGTAAAATTGTCTTCCAGCCTTTTACTCTAAGGTAGTTTTTGTCTTTGACATTGAGGTGTTTTTCCTGTATGCAGCAAAGTATAAGGTCCTGTTTCCTAATCCAGTCTGTTAGTCTATGTCTTTTTATTGGGGAGTTGAGTCCATTGACGTTGAGATGTTAAGGAATAGTGATTATTACTTCCTGTCATTTTTGATGTTATTTTTATATTTAAGTGGTTATCTTCTTTTGGGTTTGATGAAAGAAGGTAACTATCTTGCTTTTTCCAGGGTGTTGCTTTCCTCCTTGTATTGAAGTTTTCCTCCTATTATCCTTTGTAGAGCTGGGTTTGTAGAAAGATATTGTGTAAATTTGGTTTTGTCATGGAATGTCTTGGTTTCTTCATCTATTGTGATTGAGAGTTTTGCTGGGTATAGTATTCTTGGCTGACATTTGTGTTCTCTTAGAGTCTGCATGAGATCTGCCCAGGATCTTCTAGCTTTTGTGGTCTCTGGTGAGAAGTCTGGTGTGATTTTGATAGGTCTTCCTTTATATGTTACTTGGCCTTTTTCTCTTACTGCCTTTAATATTCTTTCTTTGTTTAGTGGTTTTGGGGTTTTAATTATTATGTGGTGAGAGGTATTTCTGCTCAGATCCAGTCTGTTTGGAGTTCTGTAGGCTTCTTGTATATTCATAGGCATCTCTCTCTTTAAGTTGGGACAATTTTCTTCCATAATTTTGTTGAAGATATTTGCTGGCCCTTTCAGCTGTAAATCTTCACTCTCATCTATGCCTATAATCCTTAGGTTTGGTCTTCTCATTGTGTCTTGGATTTCCTGGATGTTCTGGGATACAACCTTTTTGCATTTTCTTTGACTGTTGAGTTAGTGGTTTCTATGGTATCTTCGGCATCTGAGGTTCTTCCATCTCTTGTATTCTGTTGTTGATATTTGCATTTATGTCTCCTGATTTCTTCTCAAGGTTTTCTATCTCCAGTGTTGTCTCCCTTTTTGATTTCTTAGTTGTTGCAACTTCTGATTTCAGATCCTGGATGGTTTTGCTTAGCTCCTTCACTTGCTTGTTTGTGTTTTCCTGTAATTCTTTAAGAGATTTTTGTGTATCCTCTTTCATGACTTTTGCTGTTTGACTCACTTTCTCCTGAATTTCATTGTTTTGTGTGTGTGTGTGTGTGTGTGTGTGTGTTACTTCTTTATTGGATTCTATCTCTTGAGCCTTATTCTCCTGAATTTCTTTAAGTGATTTTTGTGTTTCCATTATACGGGTTTCTAGCTTATTCATGTTCCCCTGTATTTCTTTAAGAGATTCATTTATGTCCTTTTTGTGTTCTTCTAGCAGCATCATGAGGTATGATTTTAAATCCAAATCTTGTTTTTCTGGTGTGTTTGTGTAATCGGGATTTGCTGATGTTGGAGAGTTTGGTTCAGACACTGCCATATTGCCTAGATTTCTGTTAGTAGGGTTCCTGCGTTTGCCCTTTGCCATCTTGTTATTTCTGGTGTTAGTTGGTCTTGTCTCTGGCTGGTATTTGTGCCTCCTGTGAGGCTATAGGGCTATTTCTGCAACACTGGATGGCTGGGTTTCCCCTGTTACAGATTGCTAATGTGCTGCCCTCCTCTTGGGTGCCCTTGCAGTCCTAGTGTGCCTCGTCCCAGGTTATCTGTGTGAACCAGGCGGTGCCTGTTTGCTCCTTCAGTGAGTGCTGATGGTCTATGCTGCAGGACCTTTTCTGAGTGCTGGTCACTCTGCTGGGCAGCTAATCTCCCAACCAGGTTGGTGCACACAAGGCTAGCCTAGCTGTTGAGGCCCTGAGTCTAGGCAAAAGCCTGGCAGGCTAAGGCCTGAGCAAAGTTCCCCTCGGCTATGACTGTTAATTGGTTCTGTCAGGTGGCCAGGATGGCAGAGTGTGTGTGTGCTCCCTGAGAGTGCTGGGAGAGTCTGCTAGGCTAACAACCTCCTGGCCAGGTTGGCATGCAGATAGCCCATCGAGCAGCCCAGGGCCTTGGGTCAGTCCAAGGCCTGTCAGTCTTAGACCCCCGCTATATTAGCCTCGGGCTATGACTCTTAGCTGACTTTGCCTGCTGGAACTCTTTAGCATCCAGTAGTCAAAATAGCGGGTGCGCGTGCTGGGCCGGGCAAACAACCTCCTGGCCAGGTTTGCACACCGATGGCCCCCTGAACAGCCCTGGGCTGGGTGCAGGCCAATGCCCGTCGGGCTTAGACCCCCACGATGTTGGCCTTGGGTTATATTTGAGTACCTCAGTCTGTCTGATTTCTCTGGCTCCCAAGTTCCACGATAGTGGAGGGACTCTCCTAACTGACTGGCAGGAGGCACAGTTTTGATGTAGCTTCTGTGGGTTGAAAGGCGCTGTAAATCTGCCACCACTTGCAGTCCAGCTTGCCAGTGAAGGTCAGTGGTAGTGGGCACAAGGCCTGCCTGGACCCTGTCACCTTGGTTCCACTGCTGATAGCCCTTCTGCTGGACTAGCTGCCACTGCTGCAGCCCCCACCACCCACAAAGCCCACAAATACAAATTCTATCCTCAATTTTTCTATTTTAATTTGTAAGTTTATAGTACACCAAAATTCTCTCAAAGACATGATCACTTACTGAGGAAACCTAATATTTATCATAAACTCCAGTTTATATAATATGTATAATTTGTTCTGTGTTCTCTGGTGAACTGTGATACAGAGGTATCAGTGGAGATTATAGGTAAACTACATGGTCCCATATACCCAGTGGTGGAACTGGAGGATCCCATGAAACTGGCTAGCCTCAGGTGAGCAGGTTGTAATAGTTCAACCAAAGCTTTTAGTTGCCTGTACTAACTGCTTCTCTATCCTTATATACCCTGAAACCTCTTTGTCTCCTTCTATCAAGATCAAAGAGGAAATAATAATATAACCCACAACCAAAGCAAAATAATACTAGAACAAATGAAATATAAAGAAAGAATGAAGAGAAGAGAAAACAATGATATGTAGTGACAAATAGTCTATTTTGTAGGACCTGATGTTCTCAATTTTGGGGTTTGGGAGGGAGGCAAAATGTCGTCACATCTTTAATTTTGTTTTTGTTGCTTTCTTTAGCAAATTGTGCATATGAGGATTGGAGATGTTTTTACACAAGTTGCCTTCCAAGGACACGCAAAATCTTTCACATGGCTGGCACAAGATCAGCTGCAGGGTTATATCATTCCCAACTTGTTCACAATGATTGATATGAAGGAGAATTTCCTTCCATCAGCCACAGAGGAAGATCGTTTCACTGATTTATTATTATGGCTCATCACCTTGGACGTTTCCTTTAAACACCTTTCTGTTAGGCATGCAATATCCACCAATGAATATATTTTATGTGACATCTACATTTTCATACTTACTTGGAATACCATTTATAAGATTTTAATTAATGTTCTACATTGGAAAATTTGCTGTTTTAGCATTTATTGCTGATCATACTTTTCTGCTATGTTTGATGAATATGTCTTCTCTAAGAGGTATGGGTAATCAACTTTACTTTTCTAAAACAAAGCACCTGAAATGTACTTTATTATGTATTAAAGACTTCCATATAGATATATTGAGTATAAGCCATATAAAATATAAATATACATGAAAATCAGGTAATTTCAGTATATATTTCATTATTGAAAACAAATATTTTATCTTCCTTATATGTAACTGATTCCAGTTGAAAAACTTTTAATTGCTTTTAAAAGACATCATTATCTTCCATGAAGCTCCTTTTAGTGCCATAATTGATTTTTGTTTGTATTTCACTTTTACTAGCAGAAGTAGGATGTACTTTAGCTAAATAAATGACTAATAAAATCAATAAGGTAAATAAAACCTTGATAATTATTTCTAAAATTTGGTACATGAAAAATAAATGCTTTGAATTCAGATAAACAGCAATAATCTAAAGAATCTAATTCATAACATAATGTAGCAAGGAAAATAGACATGTCAGTAATTAAATTCTGATGTATGAGTACAATTTAAATCTCCTGATATTGTTGCCAACTTAAATATGTCTTAGTATGAAAGATCACGCATCATACATGATTTCTAGATTTATTTACATTTAATATATGTATGGTTCTAAAAGACTATGTCTTGGGAAGGAAGGAGATTCAAGAAATAGGCAAGTTTTCTATAACTATGTGTATACCTCACTGTTCTCTATTTATACAAAATATAAAATTATTTATTTTATTCATTAAATTTCTTAGAATACTTGTTAGTGATGAAAACAACATAGTGACATATTACAAGAACATAAATATTAAGTAAAAAGTATTTATTTAAATACTATTTATCTAAGTTTGAACTCATTGATTCCTGTATTGTATTCTCTACTACATTGTGTTGTTCAGCATCATTAAAATAACATGTCATATATTTCAATATATCTGTATTTATAAACTCTTTTCAACTTGATTTTGTAAACTTAAATGAAGTAAACGTGTCTGTATATCTTAAAGCCAGAAAAAAATAATATGACAGCTTTAGGGGAACTGATGTTGCAAATGTTAAAAATAAAAAGAAAAGATAAAAGTCCAGATGTAATCACACTTTCAAACTTGGAGACACATTCACCTTACTCTACCTTCACTGGTATAAGCATTCCCTAATTTCCATTTTTCTGAACAATGTTAACTACTTAAAATATCTTTAACAGAGAGTCCATAAAGAGCATTTCTAAACACTGAATTTAATTCATGCTAGGTTATAAACAATGGAATCGGATCCATCTCGAAAGAATCCAGAAAGACCTTATTCTGCTATGTTTGGCTCTTCGGCTGACATTTTGTAAAGATTTCTTTACTTTAAAGGAATTCTTCTTTGAGCTGTCATTAAACTTTTAAACAATGTCTTGTATCCCACATGTGGATGAAGTTTTTCCAAGCCACCTTCTTTCTATCAGCCTTTGCTATTGTTTATGTATTCTTCAAAATTTCTTTTCATTTTTTCATCTGCTGTTCTACTTGACTTCAGGCTGATTTCTATCTCATGTCTTAAGTAAAGGATTATGGCATTTAGATTAGGAAATTTTTGGCTTTATTATGCATTTAGCAAGATTCTATCAATGATAACACAAGTTGAAGAAAATGACTGATTTGAAAATACACTGCAAGCACTTTCTTTTTTGGCAAATTTAAAAGAATATTTTAATTACTAAAATATATGACATTTATCATCAACTGAGGGTTTTATACTTTAATCTGGAGACAGTATTTAATTTAGAATTAGTTCATCCTCATTTAATGCATCCTTTTTTATAAGAGATTTTATGGCACTACTTGTACAAAAGAGTATATTTGACTGTAATGATTCCATAAGTTCATTTTGCACAGTTTGACCACCTTTACCATCTCTTCTAATCTGAACTATACTATCTCATCCCCAACTGCTTACCATATATTCTTCTACTGCCTGTAAGCTCATCTTTTATTTTGATCTATGCCTATCTTCTCAACAGACACTAAAACACAGGAAATCCTAGGCAGATATTATGCAGATCCTAAGAGAAAACAGATGCCAGCCCAGACTATTATATGCAGCACAACTCTCAATCACCATACATGGAGAAACCAAGATATTCCAGGACAAAACAGAATTTAAATAATGTTTTTACAAATTCAGCCCTACAAAAGACTCTAGAACGAAAACTCTAACACAAGGAGGATAAGTTCACCCAAGAAAAGCAAGACATTAACCATTTAACAATTATAACATTAATTTTTTCAAATTCTATTTTTAATAACCTATTTTGTAATGGATCTTTGAAGCAAATCACCTCTGTTTTGCTGCAAACTGGCAGTTCAGTTCACAGGTTAACAGTGGCAGCTGTATCCACTCACAAAGAATTCATCCCCAGAAATACCAGTGGACTGTTTGGTAGGGTCAGGATAGCAAACATGAATCAACAGTGGTGGCATTGCCCAGCAGATGCAGCCTGGCTTCAGTCTCAGCAAAATTCATCAGGAGAAACCAGGAGGGACTCTGAGAGAAGACCTCAGCTGTGTCTCTCAGGGAAGCAAAGAACTGTGAAGATGAGAGATCCACAAGTAATAATTTCTGGATTTGGTTGGGTTTCTAGGTGGCCTTTCTTTCAGTCTCTGCTTCCTTTTTTTCCCTGTGTTTCCTTTATGCAGGAAGAATTTTGGTTTAAAATATTGGAAGATGAGTGAGTTGTCTTCTTCCTCAACTGTGGGTCCTATCTCCTCCTGGTCTCTTGAGATTCAGCATCCCTACTGTTGGACATTTTAGCAAGCATCATCCCCAATGAGTCCTGGTAGCTTCTCATATCTCAAGTCTCTGCCTTTCTAGAGGATACCCCTGCACCCACTCTGCACATTTTGATTTATTCTCCTGGAACTCTGGGCATTTCTCCTGTCTGCCCCATAGTTCATTCTCCCCCAAACTTTTCACACTCTTCCCTCTTTGACACAGGTACCTCCTTCCCTTTGCATCTCATGATTATTTCATTTCTCATTCTACATAGGTTTGAGGAATCTCCACTTTGGCCTTCCTTCTTGTTAAGCTTTCCATGGTCTGTGAGTTATATCATGGGTATTCCGAACCATTTGATTGGTACACAATTATCAGTGACTGAATGGGTCGGGTTGCCTCACTCAGGATAATTTCTAGTTCCCTCCATTTGATTGAAAAATTCATGATGCATTCGTATTTATTAGCTGAATAGTATTCCATTGTGTAAATGAACCATTGTTCTGTATCCATTCTTCTGTTGTGGGACATCTGGGTTGTTTCCAGCTTCTGTGTATTACAAATATGGCTGGTATGAACATAATGGAACACGTGTTCTCATTGTATAGTAGAACATTTTTTGGATATATTCCCAGGAGGAATGTAGCTTGGACTACAGTTAAAACTATTCCAGTTTTCTGATGAACCTTCAGATTGATTTCTAGAGTGGTTGTACCAATTTGTAATCCCACTAGCAATATAGGAGTGTCCCTCTTTCTCCATATCCTTGTTAACATGTGTTATCACCTGAGGATTTGATCTTAGTATTTCTGATTAGTGTTAGGTGGAATCTCAGGGTCATTTTCATTTTCATGTCTCTGATCACTAAGGACATTAAACATGTCTTTATGTGCTTCTTGGCCATTTGATATTCCTCTGTTATGCATTCTCTCTTTAGTTCTACACTCCATTTTTATTGGGTTATTTGGTTTTTTGAGGTTAGCTTCTTGAATTCCTTATATGTTTTGAATATTAGCTAGCTATTGAATGTGAGGTTAGTGAAGATTTTCTCCTAATCCATAGATTGCTGTTTTGTGCTAATTGTATTGTCCTTTGCCTTACCAAAGCTTTTCAGTTCCATGAGGTCCCATTTGTCAATTGTTGATCTTACAGTCTGAGCCATTGTTGCTTTGGCCAGGTATTTCCCCCTATCCAGTGCATTCAAGCATATTCCTCACTCTGTTTTCTATTAGATTCAGTGTAGACCAATTTTGCTTATAAATTTCAACATACTCAATAAAATTCTTACAAACAGAATTAAAGAATACATAAAAATAATCATTCATCATGATCATGTAAGCTTCATCAGGAATGTTCTCCAGCAATAGTGATCAAACCATGTGGTGTTGGTAAAGACACAGAGAGGTCAATCAATGGGATAGAATTGAAGATCCAGAAATAAACCTACACATATGGAAAACCAAAAAGCCCAGGACAGTGAAAACAGTTCTCAATAATAAAAGCAATTTGTGGAGAATATCCATCCCTGATCTCAAGCTGTACTAAAGAACAATAGTAACAAAAAACCACATAGCATTTGTACAGAAACAGACAGGTCGATCAATGCCATTGAATTGAAAACCCAGAAATAAACCCACACACCTATGCAGATGTGGTCTTTGAGAAAGAAGCTGAAACCATACAGTGGAAAACAGAAACCATATTCAACAAATGGTGCTGGTCTACCTCGCAGTCTCCATGTAGAAAAATGCAAATTGATCCATATTTATCTCCTTGTACAAAGCGCAAGCCCAAGTGGATTAAGCCTCCACATAAAGTCAGATCTGATTTTGATGTTTTCTTTATCTTTTCTAATCTTTATAAGCTTTGTTAGTAACCATATGTTTTCAATCCCTGAAGACAGGTAAGCATAGCCATGGCCACATCTTAACATCATTGCACCTCTCTATTCTAATGTCAGCACATCCTTGTAGGGTATTTGTTGTGCCCCTTATTCAGTTTTGTTGATAACCCAATGCCTTTCAGCCTTCTGTTGTTCCTTTTTTTATCAACAGTGAAAGAATTGAGAGTTAACAAAACATTATTTAATGCCTAGGGCTTTTTCTTCTCCTTTTTTGTTTAATAAGCATCACTTTTAAGGTATGATTGGCTCCTTTTATAATTACTTGTCCTGTGGGATATTATGGTATAACAGTCACATGATATAACATGTAAAGAATATATATAAATATATAATAAATATATAATATTAAATAATTTCTTCATCTTATTGTATACATATGTGCGAGTATTGCTAGTTTTAATTTGTACAGACATCCTCATAATTATCACTGTCTTCAAAAAATCCAGCCTTTTCAGAATTTAAAGCGTATTGAAATCCGGAGTACATGTCAATGGTATGGTGTCTACACTTTTGTTTTCCAAATTCTGCAAGGTATAAAACATCTATCTGCCAGATATCATTTCTTTTTGTACCTCTAGGTTAAGAGACAGTAATGAAGTTTGTTTGTATAGGGAACACTAGGATATTTTTTACTATATATTTGGCTTGTTGTCAAGTGATGAAATTTTTTTCTTTAAAACTTTCCCTTTCACATGATGTTTCTCATCAAAATTTGGTGTTTGGAACACATTTCCCAAGTCAACTTCATGATTTGCTGCGCTAATTGGCCAGGCATTCCTGTATGAGAGCAAATGTGAGTAATATGTAATGGATCATTTCTACTTCTGATGACCTGCTCTAATTGTGTAAGTAGTAAAGTTAACTCAGAGTTATTATGTACAAATCCAGCAGTCTCTATATGCAAAATAAAACTTTCTGTATATAAAACAGTGGTGGTGACTACAGTAGCAGTGCAGAGAAGGAGGAAACAACTCCCCTGCCTTCTCCCTCTGCCAGAACCCTTGCACCCAGCAGGGCCTCCGCATACAGGCCAACATAAGTGGATATTAGAGAACACCTTACAGGTAGCAGGTGATTTTCCAAAGCAAGTGATTTCCTGAGATGATGGAACCCATGTTCTCAGGGTGATGGCAGCCGCCTTTATCTATTTCCTCATTTCAATATATATATTGTTTTATTTTGTCCTTATAAATTTATTCTTGTTTTGCTGTAGTAGAAGACTAAATGCTGAAAACATAAGAGAAGTCTTGTACAAATGTAAAAGCTAGATATTAACTGTGATACAGCATTAGCTGTTAAAAATAAAACATTTAATATCAGTGAATCTTTCACCTTAGTATACCATTATCATTCATACTTTCAAGCTATCTTTTAAGTGAAAGATTTTATTTTTTTTTTAAATTTCAGTTGCACCCTGTAATTATTGGATAAATGATATTGAAACTTTGAGACACAAGTATGGTAGAAAATTCTTCATAGAAAAATGAACTTGCATGTGTTTCAGTGATAATAAGGTGACAACTTAAACGTTATCAGACATTTGTACTTCTCCTGTCAGTTGATCCTATATCTGATGAAATACTCAAAATTTTATGTTGTTGTTTCTCAGTAATTGTGTTTAATTTTCCCTTAAACATATTTATATCTTTTTGCACTTATATACTGAGTTCAGCACTATTGACTATTGGTTAAGTACCCTTGTATCATTATATTAGCAACATATTTTAGGAACAATATATCATTGAAAATTATTCTGGAAGATATTGCTTGATTGGGTTTAGTTGGTAGTGATCTTCAACATAAGACAGATTATTTCTTTCCCTTTGACTCATTGTTTTGATGATTACTTTTATAGTATTAGAACAAAAACTGCATAAATATACAGTAATTTATACTTAGATACATGATTATTTCCTTTGGAAAGAAAATGATACTAAATATTAATAATTTCATATATTTTACCTAATGGAGATTTTCTACACTTGATAACAAGGTAACTGTCATTTAAAACAGATGAAGAGAATAGATTTTTTTTGTGCTCATAGATTAGTGAAATATTCAGTCATTATCAGAAAAGCTTTCTTCCTACAGCATATAGACAAAAATATAAAGACACACAGCAAGACCTTATGCAAAACATGGTACACACAGGTACCAGGGTAAATGGGTAAATGGGTAAATGGGTAAATGGGTAAATGGGTAAATGGGAAGTGTCCAACAATTCCCTCTAAGAGGGAAGGCCATGGAAGAGGAGGCAGAAGCAATTAGGAAAACAAAGGTAATGGAGGATAGCAGGAGAACAAAGTCCTCTAGCAGAAGTGAGCAAAGCTCAGAAAAATTCAGATTAAAGCAACAACCATGGAGCCTGTCTAGGTCTGCCCCAGTCTTTTGTCTACATATTATGGATTTCAAATTAGTAATTTTATGGGATTCCTGAATGTGTGAACAAGTGTGTCTCTGATTATTGTGCCTGATTATAGGACATTTTTCCTTATGTTAGGTTGTGCTGTCTAACTTTGATGTGATGGATTTTGTTTTCTTATTATAGTCGTTATTGTTATGTTTTATTATTTTTATCTTAGAAGCTTTTTTTTTTCTAGTAAGAAACAGAAAGATAGTGGCTCCAGATTGTAGGTGAGGTTGGAAGAAATGGGAGGAAAAAATGGGAGAAACATTACTCAGGATGTATTATATGAAAAAAGATTGCATTTTTAATGAAAGACAAGAAAAGATATACTTGTGAAATTCATGAAGCATATCTATCAATATGTGTGTGAGATCTACTGAAGAGATTAGATCACGAGGACTGAAAGAGTAGGTATATCAAACCACTGAAAAAAGAATAGTCTCATGTCATTTCAATATCTTTCCAGATGAGAAAATCTATTCTTAGATTTACTGGCCATTTATCCTGAGGACAAATAATTAAGAACAATGAAGGTAAAATCACTGTTGAATTGTTAATGTCAGGGCTCCTACAGGAAGGAAGAGCCTACAGACTCTGAAGGTCTGTAACTTTTCTTAGTCTAGGGTTTTAGTACTTCCCCTAAAAATGATCATTTAAAATTGATTCATGGTATAATATTATATTTAGTAACTATTGTATGGCATCCAATAACACATTAATATAGCAATTCCTTATGTATTATGAAATATATTCTTCAATATATTATTCTATTAATAGTTTAATTTTATTGATTATAAAATAATTTGCATCTCTCATGTATTTTATGATGTCTCTTTTATATTTTTGTATATAATATTAATATACAATATTTTCATATGGACATTTTTCATCCATAAAATATGGAATATGCATACAAATAGAGAGAGAATGAGAGAGAGAGAGAGAGAGAGAGAGAGAGATTAAGTGTGGCATAAGAAATAAATGAGAATTGTACATTTCAGTGCCTCACCTATATGACTAATCCTCAGGCAGGTACCAGAGTGACTTAGAACCAGATCATTATTCATGGTGAAAATATATAGAACAGTATGTATTTAATTCATAAAAAGTTTTACTTAAAATAGTCATGAACCAAATATCAGTATCAACAGTATAATGGAAAGTTCTGTATTCTCTAGATTCCAATGAATCAAATAACACTATTAAAAAATGGAGTACAGAGCTAAACAAAAAACCCTCAACTGAATAGCAAATGGCTGAGAAGTACCTAAAGAAATGTTTAGCATCCTTAGTCATAAGGGAAACACTAATACAAACAACTCTGAGATTCTACTTCATACCAGTGTGAATGGCTAAGATCAAAGACTCAGGTGAAAGAAGATGCTGGTGACTATGTGGAGAAAGACGAACACTTTTCCATTCTAGGTAGGATTGTAAGCTGGTACAATCACTTTGGAAGTTAGTCTGGCAGTTCCTCCGAAAATTACATATGGAATTACCTGAGGATCCAGCTATACCTCTCCTGGGTATATACCCAAAATATTGTCCAACATATAACAAGGACACATGCACCACTATGCTCATAGCAGCCTTATATATCATAGCCAGAACCATATAGAACCTATATGTCTTTCAACAGAAGAATGGATACTAAAAATGTGGTACACTTACACAATGGAGTACTGTTTAGCTATTAAAAGCAATGAATTCATGAAATTCTTAGACAAATGGGTGGAACTAGAAAACATCATCCTGTGTGAGGTAACCCAATCACCAAAGAACACACAAGGTATGTACTCACTGATAAGTGAATATTAGCTCAAATGTTCAGAATACCCAAGATATAATTCACAGACAACACAAAGCTCAAGAAGAAGGAAGAACAAAGTGTGGTGCTTCGGACCTTCTTAGAAAGGGGAACAAAATAATCACAAGAGCAAATACAGAAACAAAGTATGAAAAACTGAAAGAAAGGTCATCCAAAGACTATATTTTCTTCTTAATGATTTTTTGCATCTGTCTAAGAATTTATTTATAATATTTTATGACCATTTAATAGACCTATTTTATCTGAGAATTTATTCATTTATTGTTTATTCATTTAGAAAATCATGGAGAAATTTTAAATATTCTCTAGTTAAAGTGTTTCCTAATTGCTATTTTCAGTATTGCTAAAATATAAGAATGAAAGATAAAGTTAATACAGCATAACTCTGATAGGAAACACAGAAGAGTTCATCAAAATTTTAGATGAAGCTGTGCCATTTACATTAGAGCTTGGATTTGTTTTCACCAATAAATGTCTATTGAGAGAGCTACCAGTTATTTATATCTAAACAAAATTCTCTATGGTCCCAATTTCATCAGGAGTTATTGGAAACTATTACTGAAGTCACATTTTGCTTGATTTAAATTTCATTACATTTCTTTTTTTATTTTCTATATTCTTTGTTTATATGCCAAATGATTTCCCTTTTCCCAGTTCCCCACTCCCCATATGTCCCATAAGCCTTCTTCTCTCCACCCATTCTCCAATTACCTCCCTGCTTTTTCTCTGCCCTGGTACTCCCCTACAATGCTAGATCAAGCCTTTCCAGGATCAGTATCCTCTCCTTACTTCTTCATGGGAGTCATTAGTTATGTTAATTGTGCCTTGGGTATTCAGAGCTTCTGGGCTAATTAATATCCACTTATCAGAGATTGCATTCCATGTGTATTCCTTTGTGATTGCTTTACCTCACTTAGGATGATATTTTCCAGTTCCAACCATTTGCCTAAAAATTTCATGAATTCATTGTTTTTAATTGCTGAGTAGTATTCCATTGTGTAAATATACCACATTTTTTGTATCCATTCCTTTATTGAAGGACATCTGGGTTATTTCCAGCTTCTGGCTATTATAAATAAGGCTGCTATGAACATAGTGGCGCATGTGTCCTTATTGCATGCCGGGGAATCCTTTGGGTATATGCCCAGGAGAGGTATAGCAGGGTCCTCTGGAAGTGTCATGCCCAGTTTTCTGAGGAACCACCAGACTGATTTCCAGAGTGGTTGTACCATCTTACAATCTTACCAGCAGTGGAGGAGTGTTCCTCTTTCTCCACATCCTTGCCAACAACTGCTGTCTCCTGAGTTTTTAACCTTAGCCATTCTGACTTGTGTGAGGTGAAATCTCAGGGTTGTTTTGATTTGCATTTCCCTAATGACTAATGTTGTTGAGCATTTCTTAAGGTGCTTCTCTGCCATCTAAATTTCTTCAGGTGAAAAATCTTTGTTTAGATCTGTACTCCATTTTTGAATGGGCTTATTTGGTTGCCTGGGGTCTAACTTCTTGAATTCTTTGTATATATTGGCTATTAGCCCTCTATCAGATGTAGGGTTGGTGAAGATCTTTTCCAAATTTGTTGGTTGTCATTTTGTCCTTTTGACAGTATCCTTTGCCTTACAGAAATTTTGTAATTTTATGAGGTCCCATTTGTCAATTGTTGATCTTAGAGCATAAGCTATTGGTGTTCTGTTCAGGAACTTTTCCCTGTGCCCATGTCCTCAAGGTTTTTCCACAGTTTCTTTTCTATTAGTTTCAGTGTGTCTGGTTTTATGTGGAGGTCCTTGAGCCACTTGGAGTTGAGCTTAGTACAAGGAGATAAGAATGGATCAATTCGCATTCTTCTGCATGCTGACCTCCATTAAATTTTTAATGGGAGTAGAATTTCAAATCAATCGTGTATTATACAATATATAAGTGGAACCTTTAAATGTCTCCTTATCTAGAAAATTTCAAATCTGTACTGTTTCAAAAGTGAAAAAATAAAATGTGTTGAAGACCTTTCTTATGATATTCTCGGAAGGATTAATCAGATTCCATGCAGAAGAATAAACACTGGAAGTTTCGTCTTGATCCACACTCCCATGAAAAGTAGAAAAAAAGAAACATTAACATGGAATTTAGTTGAATTTTCAATCATACATTGTTTTAATAATTTAATTGTAATTGTTTAATAAAAATTAAATTTCAATATTTAATCATTTAAAATATTATGGTCACTGAACTTATTTTCTAATATTAATAATTCTTTGACTAAAATATTCTTAATATTTAACTCAGGACTTAAGTAGTATTCATAAATATCCAGTAGAGAAGAAATTATCATAATTTTCATACCAGAGAAATAAGGTCCGGTCTTCTGTGTATCAGACTGATGTTTTTCTTTAGAACACAAGAATGCTTTACAATGCATTTCTGTAGGATATTTATATGTTTACATTTTCCCACAGACAGCAAAGTCACAGCTGAAATGTCAATAAAATCTTTTATAACTATAATTAGAAATATTTTCACAACAAACACTTTTTTCAAGATAATGTAATCAGATATCATATTTAACTCTTGTCCATGTTTCTTTAATTGCAATGTTGATTTTTATATTTGGATGAATATATCAAATAAATAGACAGTTTTTCTTCTAAATGGAAATGAGAAGACAATATTTAAAAGGTCACAATGTTAAGTATAATGCACAGAATGACAGTTTCTATTTCATTTGTGTTACATTTTGTCCATGGTAAGCAATTCAAAACATCAAATAAGTGTTAGGCATAAAAATGACAAGTAGCTGCAAATTTAAAATCTCAAAATGAATAGAAATACTTTGCCATATATAATTATGTATCAGAAAGAATCATTCATACTTTCAGTTTTATCAAATTTTTCATTATTGGTAAAAATAATTGTGAAGATTTTTGTCATATGCAGGAATACACCTATGTTCTTTATTTCTCTATCTAATGTTATCAGTGACCCACCTTCCTAGGTATTGTTATTACATCCTTCCAGGGCCTGAAACCTGTTATGTCAACTAGTTGTTTCATGTAAATGTTTTTCAATTGCTTAAATCACTTATAACATCACTGTATATATACCTCATTTCCTCCCTAATTATTTGTATGTTTTTTGAAGGCAAGGATGATAGCTTATGTAATATTTTTTATTAATTTAAACTTTTAAAGAAAAATATTCAAGTAAATTTTAAAAATGTCCTACATGCATTTAAAATAACTATCCAAAGTTGTAGTAAGAGTCCCAGAATATATTCCTCACATACTCAGTTTGAAACTCTGTGACTGGTGGATTTTTTAGACTTGTCTTCCATGTTATCACTTAAACACATGCACACCCAGTCTCCTTCTGTCTCTCTTTGTCTCTCTCTGTCTCTCTGTCTCTCTCTGTCTCTTTCTCTCTCTCTCACACACACACAGACATACACCCCCCCACACACACACACACGATGAAAGTAGAAGGAATGTTTGAAGTGGAATGGAAAAGGTAAGAAAGAGCAGGCAGATGAATAGAAAGAATATTAACTCTAATTACAGTATAAACCAGGTTGAAAATTTCATTATGAAAGCTGCCACTCTGTACTATAAATCTTCAACAATAAAAACATGAACTTTAATGTTGTACCATGTAGAAGAAAGTGCCTGTTTACATTAACAACTATTATTTCATTGTCTAACTATAATTGTGTAACAGTCTTCCCTTTTAACACTTCTCATAATATTCTATGGTCTATCACTTTCTCATAAAGAATATAATAATATAATCAATAAGCTGGATTTTACTTCAGAATGTCCTGAAAGTAATAAAATAATTAATCAGCTAAATAAATAAGCTTTGGTTTATACACTTAGTGAAACTGGTATGGGTAAGAAGCATGGATTTTTGCACATAAGTATGTGACTTAGGTGTCAATCCCTGAAGACTGTGTGAGGACTCCAGTTTGTGCTTCCACTTTGTGACAACAGTCACTGCAACTAGTAGTTTTGTCTTACACAAAGCTTAAGGGGCACATAGGCACTGAATTTGGCACATATAATCCATGTGAAGAGTTACTGATGAATATGCTTTAGTTGTTTGCATGAGCTATTTTTCTTGTGCCATTGCTGTTTCCCATGCTCTTCAGATCACTGGACAGAAGATCCTGAGAGGATCCTCACACACAACAAAGTCACTGTTAAATCCCACATGAGACATTTTTCTGGAATATGTTCTCTTTATTGTGAGTATTCAGAATTCTGACTTAATTAGATTTTAAAGTTTCTGCTTCTTATCAGACAATGTATTTTGCACACTCTAATCTGAGCATTTCTTTCACTCAGTATATCTTTACAGAGGTGAAAAGATACTAAGACCAAAACATTGAGAGTAGATTCATAGGTGAATACAGATAATGTCAGGAAGTGTTACCCTTCAATAACCAGAGAAGTGCAAATTTAATGAGACCAGATTTCTCTTAGTCAACCACTGCATGTTCATTAATAGCTGGTAATTTCTCCAATGACTGAATAATACCACCTATCCTTAGGTTTATAAAATTGTCCACTTTCTTTATTTTATTGTTTTCATACAATAATTTTACAAGGTAAATTTATTCAAATACAAAAAAGATTTTTCAATACACTCATTTCTGACAGATAGTGAGTGGCACATAACTCCCTTTCTTCCTCACAGTCTCCTATACATAAAGCAAGATAAATCTACATTGTTCCTGAATCTCCTAAATTTTTAAATGACACTTAATACTATTAATATGAATATATATTTAATGGAGTCATCCAGTTGCTTTTCTAGTTTATGTTATTGATAAATATGAATGTTTTAAAATCCAGGTATAATTTTAAAATAACTGGTATTATACCATAACAAAAATTGTGAGATTATTTAAGAGTCCTTAAATTCTTATACGCTTACTCTTACCTTCTCTTATTAAAAACATATTTTATATTTATAAATTTTTGCTAGCTCACAAATTAATATATTTAATCAAAATATTTGAACTAGAGAAAAACTTATTTAATTGATTCAAGATAAAGATTATTATGGAACTCTGGCCAAGAACATAGGTTAGAGAGAGAGAGATGGCTTGCAGGTGTGACCACACACTGCTCTTGCAAATCTGAGTTCTGCTCTCTGCACCCATGGAGTGGAGAGCAACTACTTATAACTCCAGATTCAAGGGCTTTTATATCCTAATATAGTTCTGTTAGCACCTGCTTGAGTTCCTATAAAGCCTGCATTCATACATCCATACAAATTTTCAAAAATAAACAGCATATTTAGAAAAGTAATCATTGAAAGGAAGCACCTTGAAAATATGAAACACTTTCCTCCTTCTTTCTTCTTATTTTATTGGTAACCTGGCAGAGTCAACATGAAAAAAATATGATCAGAAGCCAAACTAAAAATAAGATTGTGACTATTTTATAAACAAAAGCAACAATAATGTAGAACATAGTGTAATTTATTCTCTACCAGTACTAGAAAAGAATCATGTTGAATCAGAAGTATGGGAACCTCCCCATTTCACAAAAAAATATCGCTAATAATTAATGGAGACCAATCAAAAATGGCATGAAGAAGGTAGGAGTAGAGGTATATTGAGCTTTTAATGATATGACCTCCAGAAGGAGATATACACACTGGAGATACGAGAACAGCCATTAGAATAACTTAATCAAGAGGACTTGTGTTTGACGTTTTTGCTTACTTCAAAGACTGCAATGGTTTAATCTATAGACCAATTATGTATGACACTTGTCATGTAAAATTTCTAATCGTTTATGATTGGGCCTGAAAAAATGGGAAATTTAATCTATAATTGGACTCATGTATAGCTTTCATGTACATTCTATATATCAAATCATCTCAGATAAAACTTTCAGGAATCTAGCCTAGCATTTTCCCATATACTGTGGAAATCCTTACTCTAAAGGCTGAAATAAAAGAATAATTGCCCTCGCTAACATAAATGAGTGACTCTGGGGTTTGTTTTGATTTTCTTTAAGGGAAAACAATAGTAAAAAAAAAAGTAAAAGAAATAGTAACTGTATTGTCTAGTGGTTTGACTCAAATTGAAGTACACTTCCCTTCATGTACCATTTCTTTAACACCATCTGGAAGCTGGTGAGGCTTGTAAAACTTAGTAATCTCAGTAAATTTAAAGAAGGAAAGAGAAACTTTTTATGGTTCTGTAAGCCGAAGATGACTGTTAGGGAAGAAGAGACTTGATGAAGCTGCTTGCACATTGGTTTCAGAACTCCCAGGACATAGCTAAAATAGATATGCAGTGGCATAACTGCTTCTGTCTCATCAGTTCTACTGTAAATGATTGAAATCAACCAACCTGGATATCCATATTATACAGGTACCTGGGAGAAAAATTTTCAGTGCCCCTCTGCAGGGCTGGGTACCTGTGGAGGAGATCAGGCAGGGGGGCAAGGGGGATGCAAGTCCTGGGTCAAGTCTGGTGCCTGGGAATGCTGAGAGGCCTGTTCCATTGCTCTAGCATAGTGGGTTTAGATGGAAAAAGAGATAGTCCATAACTTTAAAGCTTTATTGTAGAAAGTCAGAGGAAAAGAGAACATATAAGGAAGTAGGAGCTGGCCAGGACTATGTGGAGAGAGGTGGGGAAGGAATGGACAAAGAAAAGTTCAAGAGGGCAAGAAACAGAAAGGAAGAAAAGAGAAGAGAAGAGAAGAGAAGAGAAGAGAAGAGAAGAGAAGAGAAGAGAAGAGAAGGCAAGAGGAAGAGGGCACGAGAGGAAGCAGGGGCTAAGCACCTCCATATATAGTGGGCCGGACTACCTGGCTCTTTCCAGGTAACTGTGGGTTAGGGTGAACCTGGATGTAGCCATGTGACTGTGAGAGTAGAGTCCAGACAGAATACTAGGGGCCTGGGGAGAGGTCCTATGTGACTGATGGTTACAGGGTTATGTCTGTCACTCCTTCTGTAGATAGTAGATATTGGTTCCCACATTTTCCTTAACATGTCATACAGTATACTGTTGTCTACATGAGAGAGGCATTTTAAATATGAAGAGTAATATCAGAAACCTTTAAGACATTATAAATGCTTCATGATATCTGCAATCTTGTTGTCTAAAAAACTGACACCATAGAGACAGTATTATATATGTTTAACTACATATAAAATATAGATGGCCTTTGAACAGAAATGAATCAAAGATAAAACTTGGAACATCAATAATATGAAATATGAAAACATACTCAGCCAAAATCCTATGTAAACAAAATAGTATTTAATTTTATGTATAGCTTTAGGCAAGTATGATGGAGTAGTACAGACTGATTTGCATTCAGAAAAATCAAAGAAAGAAAATTCATCTGTAACAACATATTAATACTAAAATTCTTCCCATTTTTAATCTTACTGGAAACTAATGTTTGATAAGTGATTATTTCAAAGACATATTGATATGTTATTTCAAAACAAACACAGGAGAAACATGCTTTACTTGACAAAGATAATAATTTAATTAGTTTGACTCTTGTTTGTACAACCATTTATCAAAGCATCAGTAGATTTGAATCAGCCATTTATTTATTAGGCAATTCAAAATAGCATTCTCTGTTAAGTATTTCATTCAAACTCATGAATGTGTGTGATTCTAAGTATATCTAAAATTAAGCTTAGTTGCAAATGATTTTCACATTTATATTGTATCTATGCATAGAAATATTAACTCTGTCTTCTAATTTTGATTAAAACTACTTGTTATGTTTAATAAGCTATTTTAGCACATAGAGTCTGCTGAAGAACAGCTTTGAAATGGATTGTCTTATTCTTATCTTGATGATGACTTCAAACAGCACTGTAAATTAGCAAGTCATAAAAAGTTACTATGATCATGCATATTAAAATATAACCATATAAAACTCAAAGCAGGCAATCTTGAATTCCTACTGGGAGAAGGTTACTGACTGTTGATATTTCTGACACTTTTAAAGGTCAGTGGCCGTACAGTCTACATTGACAACAATGATAGGAATCCCACAATTTAAACTAAATGTGTAAATTGTTCCTACAATTATAATGTCCTGAAAATGTGGCAATATAAGCTTTTTATTAGTTTGTTAAGTCCTGCCCAGACATACCAATGTTTACCTCTTAATTCATTATTTAAAAGTTTTATGCTGTCTCAAATTTCCATATTACTTAAAGTTATAGAGTTTGAAATTTCACTTCTTGAAATCACCCAATACTTTTTGAGTAGGTTCATTACAACTTTGGAGTTCTTTTCTAATGTCAGATAAGAGATACATTACTATGAGTCTCTAATTTCAAATAAAAAAAAATCTCACTCTAACCATTTGTTTTACTATTGTACAAACCATTGATTATGCATTAACCACAACCCCACAATACATCATAAATTTTGATACAGATGATTATCTAATGAAAGTATTCCTACATTTGATCATATGTGGGGAAAACTAGAAAAGTATGGGGCTTTAGGGGATCATTTAGCATATAAATGTACATTCACTATAAATAGACAGATATATGTGATATTTAAAATGGTTTCACAGCATTTCCATGAGTATTGAAAACATCTGAAGAAATCCATTAATGATAACATTTATTGGTGAAATTTGCAAGAGTCCCACATAAGATTCTTAATGCTATTTATTAAAAAGTGCTTGTTTAAACATTTTAACAGTTAGTGACTTCTCATGACAACTTCTCAAGTTTTGTGTTGTTTCATTTATACAAATTCCTTATGTGAACGATAGTGCCAATATATGTACTTAATGAGTTAAACAGTAACTCAACCATGAAAGCCAACATAAAGAATCCCTAACAAGTAGTCCTTTTACTCACAGATGATTGTAGTCTTCACCACTCATGAAGAACAAGTTTCTTTGTGATGGAGAACACTACAGAAAGCACAATCAATCACAGTGCAGTATTGCTCTGACACAATAGATATTTTTTCAAAGACCTCTAGCAGCTAAAGCTCAGAAAACATTGAGGAAAAAAGTCAGAGATCTTTTCAGAGCCAGAAGATCTAAGAATTTCCCTGGTAACTATTTATACTAATCCTAATGATATTTACATGTAATATCAAAAACATTACATGTAAAATCTCACTAGCATGGTAGCCCAAACCTCAACTACACAATTATGTTACAAATAGACATATTAGTGTGGACATAGAAAGGCTCAGGAGGCTACAATCCTACACAAGTAGCTATAAAAATCTGAAATCTAGGGACATGATAGGTGGCCTTCCTAAGGGAAGATCAGACCAACTGGCTAACATTGAAAATTGGTCAGTTAAAAGAATGCATATATATGTAGCAGTATATGAACTGAGAATGATATATTGATATCTATATCTATATCACCTATATCTGTATCTATATCATCTATATCTATATCTATATATGTGTGTGTATGTTTGTATATGCATATAATAACAATCATTGATAAAAAAAGGACATGAATTTGAAGGATAAGAGAGAAGGATTTATGGAAAAAGAAGGGATAATATTATAAATAAAAAATAAACTTGAAAAATAACCTAATATTCTTTGTCTATTATTTTTACTTCTGGAGAATATACTTCATTTTGTTAATGAAGTATACACTATTTCATATAAATGGGATACAAACACACACACAGGTATACATTCAGATTATGTCTAAGCTTCAACCCATATAGATTTGCAAGAGAAGACACTATTTCATATAAATGGGATACAAACACACACACAGGTATACATTCAGATTATGTCTAAGCTTCAACCCATATAGATTTGCAAGAGTCATGAAATTTATCCTAAATGTGTCACAGCAATAGGTTTCTATCAAAAGAAAACGGATCTAAGAGTTAACAAGCATACTCAGGAAAAAATCGCATAGAAATAAAGAATGTTAAAAAGGACAAGGGAAGTTAGAAGCAGAAGGGATCTCTTAATCCCCCTTGGAAGGGAGAAGGAAGCAATCAGGTGGTGGCAGGGCAGACAGAGGGAGGGACTTAGGAAGGAGAGGAAAGGAACTTGATCAGGTACTGGGGAGGGAGGACTGAAGCCCTGAGGGCCAGCAGAAAAAATTGGAAATAGTCAACTTTGGGATGTAAGAGGTAGGGAAACCCTCTAGATTTTAGCAGACTGGGTGTGTGTGTGGAGAATCTCAAGACTCAAAGGGAGAGACTTTAGATGAAATGTACTATAGTGGATAGAGGGAACTTGAAGAGTCCACCTCCAGTAGAAAGATAGACCATCAATTAGAGTGAAGGAATTGCGATACCATAGTCAAAAACTCTGATCCAGAATTATTTCTGCTTGAAAGAACTACAGGGACAGAAATGGAGATGAGCCTGAAGGAAAGGAGGTCCTGTGACCAGCCCAAATTGGGATCCAGCTCAAGGGGAGGCCCCAAGGCCTGACAGTATTACTAATGCTATGTATGGTGTGCTTACAAGCAGGAGCCTAGCCCTAGGAGAGGCCCAATAAGCAGTTAAAGTGTTAGATGCTGACATTTACACCCAACCAATAGACAGAAGCTGGTGACCCTATAGCAGAATTAGAGATAAGCTGTAGGGAGCTGAGTAGAGAAGCTAACCCAAAGGAAGAACAACAGTATCAACCAACCTGGACCCCCAAGGTCTCTCAGACACTGAGCTGCCAATCAGGCAGCATATACCAGCTGATATTAGGCTTCAGTAGAGAGAAATACAGAGGGGGCAAGCCCCCAGGGAATGGGGAGTTCTGGTGGGGTGGGGACTGGGGTAGGGAATCCCCTTGAAGACAGTAGTGAGGTGGGCATGAGTTATGGGATGAGGAAGAGTCAGAGGGAAGACCAGGAGCAGAATAACGACTGAACTGTAAATATGAAGATTAAAGAATCAAATAAAAAATAAAAAATAAAATTTCAAAAACATGTAAAAAAAAAACCTTATCATTGCAAACATGATTGATTTTTGGTATCTATTTTCAGTATGCTGGCAACACATTTATTTAAATTCATTCAATTCTAAAATATGTAGTTTGAAACTAAAGCTCATAGGGGACAGAGAAATGTACTCCTCCAATTTTTGGCTTTTCAAAGTGAAGTGTTTAATTTGTGTCAAGGACTCTGAAGTGCTAGCAGTTCAAGAGATGAGATTTTGAGTAGAAGAAACTTGAATCAATTTCTTTTTTAGAAAGTAACATCTCATGGAAAATATCAAAAAACTGTTGTATATTTTTAATAAGGTAAATACATAGAACAATTAACTACTGAATTGGAAACTAATACAATGTCTGAGGAAAACCTGAACAGATATTAAATAAACAGAAAACAACTTTGCATACAAATGTTTCTATGCTGCTGGACACAACAAATCAAAAATCAAAATCAGTTCATAAGTCTAACTGGAGGAATTTTACTTGATTTTATAACAAAGCCAATGTCAGAGTTAATATATTAAATCTTCCCTATATCAATCTTGACAGAACTTCTGTCCCCATAGAAAGTAAAGAAAGATATACCCAAAGAGAGGTGCACATTCCTAAAAATATAAAGGATCTCAAAGGCTTCTCTGTCTATCATTGAGGTTAAAAGAACATAAATCATATTGAGTAAATAATAAAAATACTGGAGCCCAGTAAACAGAATACTCATAAATGTGGCAACAGACTGGACCTGTGAAGCATTTTCAGACTAAACTTGTATCCTAGGAAATAAGAGAACTCTGCTATTTCCAGGAGAAATTGATGCAGCCAAGAGAGAGAGAGAGAGAGAGAGAGAGAGAGAGAGAGAGAGAGAGAGAGAGAGAGAGAGAGAGAGAGAGAGAGGAACAGAGAAAGACAGAGAGAGAGAAAGACACAGAAAAAAGAGGGACAGACACAGAGAGATCAACAATAGTAAAATTGTGGATCTTTGAGACAAATTACAATATTATTTATAAAAAACTAAGACACAGTTGAAATTATAGGTCAGTAGTAATGTATTTGCTTATGATGCAAGAGCCAATCTCCAATAGAACACATAAAAATTGGAAAAACAAAATAACACAAATCACAACAAAACAAACAAACAAATGAAAAACATAAAGAAAAAAAGAAAAAAAAATATGGTCTGGAACTATAGCTCTATTGTTCTGTGGTGAGGAGTAGTTGTTCTTTCAGACGTCCTAGCTTTGATTCCCAACATGCATATAGAAGCACATAACTACCCAGTACTCCAGTTCTAGGGTATCCAATATGTTCTTCTGATCACTGTGTGCTCTTCTGATCATTGCAAGGCAATAGACACATATTTGGTGCATACGCAGCTATGCAAGAAAAACACTCCTATTCATAAAATAAATACATATTAAATCTAAAATTAATAGGACATATAAAAGAAAAGCATAATTTCTTGTTTCATTTTGTTTTGCTGTGGCTTATTCCTCTCTATTTGTTAGAATATTCATTTTAGTTCAGCTTGCAATTTTCATTTTCTTTCATTAGTTTTCCTGATTGATTGATTCACTTTACATCCTGATCACAGCCTCTCCACTCCTTTCCATTCTCCTGTCACATAGCCTCACCCACTATCACACTCCCTCTTCCTCTTTAAGAACGGGGATCTTCCCCATGTGTACCAACACACTCTTGCACCTCAAGTCACTACAAGGCTAGACACATCTCCCATTGATGTCAGACAAGGTGCCAAATTAGAGGAACAGGATGCACAGGCAAACAACAGAGTCAGTATAAACCTCCATTCCAGTTGATGTGGGACTCACATAAAGGCCAAGCTACCTATATGCTACATATATGTCAGGGGTCCAGGTCCAGCCCTTGTATGTTTTTTGGTTGATAATTGGAACCCCCATGGGTCCATGTTAGTTGACTCTGTTAGTCTCCTTGTGGAGACCCTATCCCCAGTTTCCTCAGTCCTTTCCCCAACTCTTCCACAAGACTTTCTAGTTAGATCTAATGTTAGATCTAATGGGTCACTGCATCTGCTTTGGTCAGCTGCTGGGAGAAGTCTCTATGAGAACGGATAGCCTAGGCTCGTGTCTGTGAATCCAGGATGAAAGGTGTAAGCATAACCTGAGGCCCCAAGATAGATGAAGGAGGATGGCAGATCTGTAGATCTTGGAAGACAATGGATTGACTGTTGCCTAGATAAAAATGCCAGAAAGTGAAACAAACAATAATTTAAACTTTTATTTATACTTTTCTTAAGACAGAGTCTTGTGTAACTTCTCCCTCAGAACTCACTCTAAGGTCAGACTCTTGTCTCTAACTTTTGAGAATGAGAGACATTTTCATAAATTAACATGCCTTACATTTTTCATATGAGGAATGAACATTAATTGTTAATAATTATTGTATAAGAATCTTATAATCATCTTTGTCTTATGTTGGATCTTACAGATTTATTTTACATTTTTCACATTACCAGTAGTCATTGTAATTATATAATCAAACTAATAGTCTATACAACCTACAGTTTTTTTCCTCATTGTAGATAATGAAAACAAAAGTAACATAAAATATATTTGTTCTGCACTATAACTTATTTTTCAGACATCACTTTTCATCTGTGAGTGCTGTGTTAGTTGTTAGTTTCTTTAAGTTAAGAAACATCAAGATTTTGGAGGTAACATATAATTTTATGACATTTATTTAAGTCTTTAGAAACTTAATGTAAAATTCTGTCAATTTGTTCCCAATGAAGCATTATCTTCTTGCTGATTTACCTGATATATATATATATATTCTATCTATCCAAATATCTATCTATCTTTTATAATATATAAGCTATCATTTGTCCTATAGCTACCTATGCATGCATGTATGTGTGTATGTATATATATATTACATATCTATCTATGTACCTATCTATCTACCTATCTCTCTCTCTCTCTCTCTCTCTCTCTCTCTCTCTCTATCTATCTATCTATCTATGTATCTATCTATCACCCATGTACATTATTATATGTGATTTATCAAAAATATTATCCAGAAGTATTTCAGGTTTGTTTTTAAATTTTCATATTTGTCATATTATGCATTTAAGCTTTCACTTATCTCTTCAAAGATATATTGCTTCATTTGAATTTCAAGATTTGCTCTGTTTCTTTCTCTGATTCTGTTCTACCCTCAGCAATTAAAGCACCTCTCACCAAAACCTTTTAATCCCCTACTTGTTGTTACTTGAAGTGATGGGTAAACTCTTTCTTCAATCTATTTTCCTAAAAAGTTATTTTAATTGTAAATTTTAGAATTATAAATGAACATGATGTGTGTATTTTAGTGCAGTACAGTAATGGCCATGAGTGCCATTAGATTACAACCAATATTAGGAAAGGACTTTGCAGTTTGTCTCTAGACTAATTTGTCCATGTGCTATATGAAGGAATATCTCTACTTTAGACATGTGGGCTTACTATTTACTTCAGGAATGTGACTAACAGAAATTAAAAGAGATTTAAAGCATTATGGAAGGCTTCAAAGGCTTCTGTTGTCAGCAGCTTATAAAAAGGTCATCCATGCCTGATATAGATATTTTTTTTTTCAGTTTGAACCTGAGTGTATTTTACAGCTTTCGAGCAGGGGATTTTAAACATTAGACGGAACATAGCAACTCTTAGAAACTGTATCCAGTGAAACAATCACGAATACTAACAAGAATTCACTTGGCACAGTAAAATACAAAAATCATCCACACATTACGACTCTGAAACGACATATTCAGTGAATAACAAACAGAACAGGTAAGGTCATCATCAAAATATAACAATTATAAAATTATAACAATACTGAAAGAATATATTCCATAGGGGAGTCTTCCAAGGCTAGTAGCATATTCCCAAGAACAGGTTAATAAATCTTTATGGTCAGTGCCCGTAACCACTGAGGTAACTTTCCAGCTCTTGTGGTTAATTATTGCTTAACATCTAATGCCTGATTTTTTAAAATAAAATCTTCAAAGCATAAATTTAAAGTATTTTAATTCTATCTAATTAAGGCTTTCTTTACGATATACCAAAACCCACCTCTGATGACACATGTGTAGCCATATGAAATTTTGTTGTTGGGAAAAATTTTTTTTTAATATTTTTATTTTCTATATTCTTTGTTTACATTCCAAATGATTTCCCCTTTCCTGGATCCCCCCCTCCCCGTATGTCCCATAAACCTTCTTCTCTCCATCCTTTCTCCAATCACCTCCCTCCTTTTTCTCTGCCCTTATATTCCCTTCCAATGCTAGATCAATCCTTTCCAGGATCAGGACCAACTAAGTGCTTCGTTAAAGTGTATTTCCTAAATAATTTTGAACTGCTGCTTTGCTGTGCATGATGTGTATAATAGGTACATTTTTGTTTCTTGTTTTTTAATTCCTCTGTGTGAGTGTGTGTGTGTGTGTGTGTGTGTGTGTGTGTGTGTGTGTGTGTGTGTGTGGTCAGAAGTCAACCATAGGTATCCTTTCTCAGGAACCATCTACTTTGTGTTTTGGGACAGGCCCTTTTTTTTTTTTAATTTTTTTTATTCGATATAATTTATTTACATTTCAAATGATTTCCCTTTTTCTAGCCCCCCCCCACTCCCCGAAAGTCCCGTAAGCCCCCTTCTCTTCCCCTGTCCTCCCACCCACCCCTTCCCACTACCCCGTTCTGGTTTTGCCGAATACTGTTTCACTGAGTCTTTCCAGAACCAGGGGCCACTCCTCCTTTCTTCTTGTACCTCATTTGATGTGTGGATTATGTTTTGGGTATTCCAGTCTTCTAGGTAATAACCTCTTATTAGTGAGTGCATACCATGATTCACCTTTTGAGTCTGGGTTACCTCACTTAGTATGATGTTCTCTAGCTCCATCCATTTGCCTAAGAATTTCATGAATTCATTGTTTCTAATGGCTGAATAGTACTCCATTGTGTAGATATACCACATTTTTTGCATCCACTCTTCTGTTGAGGGATACCTAGGTTCTTTCCAGCATCTGGCAATTATAAATAGGGCTGCTATGAACATAGTAGAGCATGTATCCTTATTACATGGTGGGGAATCCTCTGGGTATATGCCCAGGAGTGGTATAGCAGGATCTTCTGGAAGTGAGGTGCCCAGTTTTCGGAGGAACCGCCAGACTGCTTTCCAGAGTGGTTGTACCAATTTGCAACCCCACCAGCAGTGGAGGAGTGTTCCTCTTTCTCCGCACCCTCTCCAACACCTGCTGTCTCCTGAATTTTTAATCTTAGCCATTCTGACTGGTGTAAGACGAAATCTTAGGGTTGTTTTGATTTGCATTTCCCTAATGACTAAGGAAGTTGAGCATTTTTTAAGAAGCTTCTCCGCCATCCGAAGTTCTTCAGGTGAGAATTCTTTGTTTAACTCTGTACCCCATTTTTTAATAGGGTTGTTCAGTTTTCTGGAGTCTAACTTCTTGAGTTCTTTATATATATTGGATATTAGCCCTCTATCTGATGTAGGATTGGTGAAGATCTTTTCCCAATTTGTTGGTTGCCGATCTGTCCTCTTGATGGTGTCCTTTGCCTTACAGAAACTCTGTAACCTTATGAGGTCCCATTTGTCAATTCTTGCTCTTAGAGCATACGCTATTGGTGTTCTGTTCAGAAACTTTCTCCCTGTACCAATGTCCTCAAGGGTCTTCCCCAGTTTCTTTTCTATTAGCTTCAGAGTGTCTGGCTTTATGTGGAGGTTCTTGATCCATTTGGATTTGAGCTTAGTACAAGGAGACAAGGATGGATCAATTCGCATTCTTCTGCATGCTGACCTCCAGTTGACCCAGCACCATTTGTTGAAAAGGCTATCTTTTTTCCGTTGGATGTTTTCAGCCCCTTTGTCGAGGGTCAAGTGGCCGTAGGTGTGTGGGTTCATTTCTGGATCTTCAATCCTGTTCCATTGATCCTCTTGCCTGTCACTGTACCAATACCATGCAGTTTTTAACACTATTGCTCTGTAGTATTTCTTGAGGTCAGGGATACTGATTCCCCCAGATTTTCTTTTGTTGCTGAGTATAGTTTTAGCTATCCTGGGTTTTTTGTTGTTCCAGATGAATTTGATAATTGCTCTTTCTAACTCTCTGAAGAATTGAGTTGGGATTTTGATGGGTATTGCATTGAATCTATATATTGCTTTTGGCAAAATGGCCATTTTAACTATATTGATTCTACCGATCCATGAGCATGGGAGGTTTTCCTATTTTTTGAGGTCTTCTTCCATTTCCTTCTTTAGAGTCTTGAAGTTCTTGTCATACAGATCTTTCACATGTTTGGTAAGAGTCACCCCAAGATACTTTATACTGTTAGTGGCTATTGTGAAGGGGGTCATTTTCCTAATTTCTTTCTCGGCCTGTTTATCCTTTGAGTATCGGAAGGCCACTGATTTGCTTGAGTTGATTTTATAACCTGCTACTTTGCTGAAGTTGTTTATCAGCTGTAGGAGCTCTCTAGTGGAGTTTTTTGGGTCACTTAGGTAGACTATCATGTCGTCTGTAAATAATGATACTTTGATTTCTTCCTTTCCAATTTGTATCCCTTTGACCTCCTTATGTTGTCGAATTGCCCGAGCTAGTACCTCTAGTACAATATTGAAAAGATAAGGAGAAAGGGGGCAGCCTTGTCTGGTCCCTGATTTCAGTGGGATTGCTTCAAGTTTCTCTCCATTTAGTTTGATGCTGGCTACCGGTTTGCTGTATATTGCTTTTACTATGTTTAGGTCTGGGCCTTGAATTCCTGTTCTCTCCAAGACTTTAAGCATGAAAGGATGCTGAATTTTGTCAAATGCTTTTTCAGCATCCAATGAAATGACCATGTGGTTTTGTTCTTTGAGTTTGTTTATGTAGTGGATTGTATTGATGGATTTCCGTATATTGAGCCAACCCTGCATTCCCGGGATAAAGCCTACTTGATCATGGTGGATGATCGTTTTGATATGTTCTTGGATTTGGTTGGCAAGAATTTTATTGAGTATTTTTGCATCGATGTTCATAAGATTTTTTGGATTTCCTCAGTTTCCAGAAATTGGTCTGAAGTTCTCTTTCTTTGTTGAATCTTTATGTGGCGTTGGTATCAGCGCAATTGTGGCTTCGCAGAAGGAATAGGGTAGTGTTCCTTCTGTTTCTATTTTGTGGAATAGTTTGAAGAGTATTTATGTTAGGTCTTCTTTGAAGGTCTGATAGAATTCTGCACTGAAACCATCTGGTCCTGTGCTTTTTTTGGTTGGAAGACTTTCTATGACTCCTTCTATTTCTCTAGGCATTATGGGACTGTTTAGATGGTCTAGTTGGTCCTGATTTAATTTTGGTATTTGATATCTGTCAAGGAAATTTTCCATTTCCTCCAGATTCTCCAGTTGGGTTGAGTACAGGCTCTTGTAGTAGGATCTGAAGATTTTTTGGATTTCCTCAGTTTCCGTTGTTATATCTCCCTTTTCATTTCTAAGTTTGTTAATTTGGATACTTTCTCTATGCCCTTTGGTCAGCCTGGCTAAGGGTTTATCTATCTTGTTGATTTTCTCAAAGAACCAGCTCCTGGTTTTGTTGATTTTTTGTATGGTTCTCTTTGTTTCTACTTGATTGATTTCGGTCCTGAGTTTGATGATTTCCTGCCTTTTACTCCTCCTGGGTGAAATAGCTTCTTTTTGTTCTAGGGCTTTCAGGTGTGTCATTAAGCTGGTAATGTATGCTCTCTCCATTTTCGTTTTGGAGGCACTCAGGGCTATGAGTTTTTCTCTTAGCACTGCTTTCATTGTGTCCCATAGATTTGGGTATGTTGTGTTTTCATTTTCATTGTGTTCTAAAAAGTCTTTAATTTCTTTGTTTATTTCTTCCTTGAGCAAGGTATCATTGAGTAGAGTATTGTTCAGTTTCCACGTGTAGGTGGGTTTTCTGTTGTTTCTGTTGCTATTGAAGACCACTTTTACTCCATAGTGATCAGATAGGAGGCATGGGATTAGTTCGATCTTCTTATATTTGTTGAGTTCTGTCTTGTGACCAATTATATGGTCAATTTTGGAGAATGTACCATGAGGTGCTGAGAAAAAGGTATATTCTTTTGTTTTAGGATAGAATGTTCTATATATATCTGTTAAAACTAATTGGTCCAAAGCTTCAATTAGTTTCATTGTGTCCCTGTTTAGTTTCTGTTTTCCTGATCGGTCCATTGAGGAAAGTGCAGTGTTGAAGTCACCCACAATTATTGTGTTAGGTGCAATGTGTGCTTTGAGTTTTCATACATTTTCTTTTATGAAAGAGGGTGCCCTTGCATTTGGAGCATAGATGTTCAGGATTGAGAGTTCTTCTTGTTGTATTTTTCCTTTGACCAGCAAGAAGTGTCCCTCAGAGTCTCTTTTGATGACTTTGGGTTGAAAGTCAATTTTATCTGATATTAAAATGGCTACTCCAGCTTGTTTCCTGAGACCATTTGCTTGTAAAATTGTCTTCCAGCCTTTTACTCTAAGGAAGTGTTTGTCTTTGACCCTGAGGTGTGTTTCCTGTAAGCAGCAAAATGTAGGGTCCTGTTTACGTATCCATTCAATTAGTCTGTGTCTTTTTATTGGGGCATTAAGTCCATTGATGTTAAGAGATATTAAGGAATAGTGATTGTTACTTCCTATCATTTTTGACGTTATTTTTTAAATTTGATTGCTTAACTTCTTTTGGGTTTGATGAAAGGTTACTATCTTGCTTTTTCCAGGGTGAAGTTTCCCTCCTTGCATTGGTGTTTTCCTCCTATTATCCTTTTTAGGGCTGGGTTTGTGGATAGATATTGGGTAAACTTGGTTTTGTCATGAAATATCTTAGTTTCTCCATCTATGGTGATTGAGAGTTTTGCTGGATATAGTAGTTTTGGTTGGCATTTGTGTTCTCTTAGAGTCTGCATGAGATCTGCCCAAGACCTTCTAGCCTTCATAGTCTCAGGTAAAAAGTCTGCTGTGATTCTGATAGGTCTTCCTTTATATGTTACTTGGCCTTTTTCTCTTACTGCCTTTAATATTCTTTCTTTGTTTAGAACATTTGGTGTTTTGATTATTATGTGACGGGAAGTATTTCTGTTCTGGTCCAGTCTGTTTGGAGTTCTGTAGGCTTCTTGCATATTCATGGGCATCTCTCTCTTTAGGTTAGGGAAGTTTTCTTCCATAATTTTATTGAAGATATTTGCTGGCCCTTTAAGTTGTAAATCTTCACTCTCATCTATGCCTATAATCCTTAGGTTTGGTCTTCTCATTGTGTCCTGGATTTCCTGGATATTTTGGGTTATAAGCTTTTTGAATTTTGCATTTTCTTTAACTGTTGAGTCCATGGTTTCTATGGAATCTTCAGCATCTGAGATTCTTTCTTCTATCTCTTGTATTCTGTTGTTGATATTTGCATCTCTGTCCCCTGATTTCTTCCCAAGGCTTTCTATCTCCAAAGTTGTCTCCCTTTGAGTTTTCTTAGTTGTTTCTACTTCTGATTTTAGATCATGGATGGTTTTGCTTAGCTCCTTCACTTGCTTGTTTGTGCTTTCCTGTAATTCTTTAAGAGTTTTTTGTGTTTCCTCTTTCATGACTTCAGCCTGTTGACTATAGTTCTCCTGTATTTCTTTAAGTGTTTTTTGCATTTCCGCCTTGTTGGCTTTTGTATTCTCCTGGATTTCTTTCAATGATGTTTGTGTTTCCCTTGCAAGGGCTTCTAACTTTTGATCCATTTTCTCCTGAATTTCTTTACGTATGTCCTTCATGTGTTCCTGTGCCAGCATCATGACCAGTGATTTAAAATCCAAATCTTGTTTTACCCGTGTGATGGGGTATCCAGGACATGCTGGTAGAGGAGAATTGGGTTCAGATGTTGCCATATTGCCTTGATTTCTGTTAGTGACGTTCCTGTGTTTGCCTTTTGCCATCTAGTTCTCACTGGTGTTAGTTGGTCTTGTCAATACTGGACTCACCAGTGCAAGCTGCCCCTTCCCAGTTGGCCTCTGGTGCACAGCTTACCCCCTGCACTGCCTGTAGACAGGGTGCTGCTTCCCAGGCTGATCAGATCCCGAAGCAGGCACCCGAAGGCTCCCGCTGGGGCCCGCTGGATTCACTGGAGCACACTGACTTCTCCCAGCTGTCCGCCCGGAAGCCCCGCTAGCCTCTTGCAGGACCTGGAGATGTGGTGAGGCCGCCCAGGCTGATCTGGATCCGGAAGCGGAGAGAGTTGAGCTGAGGGCTTCCGCCTGAGGCCTTGCCCCCGATTGTGTCTGTGGACCAGATGGAGCCCGTGTGCACCCCCAGGGAGCGCAGATGGTGTATGCTGCTGTGACCTCCTCTGTGTTCTGCTCACTCTGCTGGGCAGCCGATCCCCCAACCGGGCTGGCGCACACAAGGTTAGCCTGGCTGCCCAGGCCCTGAGTCAAGGCAAAAGCCTGGGAGGCCAAGGTCCGAGCAAAGTTCCCCTAGGGCTATGACTGTTAATTGGGTCCACCAGGTGACCAGGATGGCGGGCATGCGCGCCCGCGCTCCCTGAAAGCGCCGGGAGAGTCTGCTGTGCTAACAACCTCCTGGGCGCCGCAGCTGCCCGATCCTGATATAGATATTTTGACTTAACAATATTATGACTGCTAACGCTTGCCAACATTCACTCATGCAACCTGTCTCTGCATAAACTCATTAAATTCTTTTTTTAAAGCTCTTACAGATTCTTTTTTTTTATTCGATATATTTTTATTAACATTTCAAATGATTTCCCCTTTTCTGGTTTTCCACCTGCAGAAAGTCCCATGAGTCCCCTTCCCTCCCCATATCCCCCCATCCACCCCTTCCCACTTCCCTGTTCTGGAATTCCCCTACACTGCTGCACTGAGTATTTCCAGAACCAGGGGCCACTCCTCCGTTTCTCTTGGACATCATTTAATATGTGGATATGTCTTGGGTATTCCAAGTTTCTAGGCTAATCCACTTATCAGTGAGTGCATACCATGATTGATCTTTTGAGACTGGGTTGCCTCACTTATTATGATGTTCTCCAGCTCCATGCATTTGTCTAAGAATTTCATGAATTCAGTGTTTCTAATGGATGAAAAGTATTCCATTGTATAAATATACCACACTTTTTGTATCCATTCCTCTGTTGAGGGACACCTGGGTTCTTTCCATCTTCTGGCTATTACTAATAGGGCTGCTATGAACATAGTGGAGCTTGTGTCCTTATTGCATGCCGGGGAATCTCCTGGGTATATGCCCAGGAGAGGTATAGCAGGGTCCTCCGGAAGTGTCATGCCCAGATTTCTGAGGAACTGCCAGACTGATTTCCAAAGTGGTTGTACCATCTTGCAATCCCACCAGCACTGGAAGAGTGTTCCTCTTTCTTCACATCCTCGCCAGCACTTGTTGTCTCCTGAGTTTTTATCCTTAGCCATTCTGACTGGTGTGAGGTGAAATCTCAGGGTTGTTTGATTTGGATTTCCCTAATGATTAATGATGTTGAACATTTCTTAAGGTGCTTCTCAGCCATCTGAAGTTCTTCATGTGAAAATTGTTTGTTTAGCTCTGTATCCCACTTTTTCATAGGGTTTTTTTGCTCTCTGCGGACTTTCTATACTCAAAGGATAAGCAGAGTGAGAAAGAAATTAAGGAAATGACACCCTTCACAATAGGCACAAACAGCACAAAGTATCTTGGGGTGACTCTAACCAAACAAGTGAAAGACCTACATGACAAGAAATTCAGATCTCTGAAGAAGGAAATTAAAGAAGTCCTCAGAAAATGGAAAAATCTTCCATGCTCATTGATTGGCAGGATTAATATAGCTAAAATGCCCATCTTGCCAAAAGCAATCTACAGATTCAATGCAATCCCCATCAAAATCCCAACTCAGTTCTTCATAGCGTTAGAAAGAGCAATTCTCAAATTCATCTGGAATAACAAAAAACCCAGGATAGCTAAAACTGTTCTCAACAGAAAAAGAACTTCTGGGGGAATCAGTTTCCCAGACCTCAAACATTACTACAGAGCAATAGTGATAAAAACTGCATTGTATTGGTACAATGTCAGGCAAGTGGATCAAGGGAATAGGATTGAAGACCCAGACATGAACCCACACACCTATGGTCACTTGATCTTCGACAAAGGAACTGAAAATATCCAGTGGAAAAAAGATAGCCTTTTCAACAAATGGTGCTGGTTCAATTGGAGGTCAGCATGCAGAAGAATGTGAATTGATCCATTCTTATCTCCTTGTACTAAGCTCAACTTCAAGTAGATCAAGGACATCCTCATAAAACCTAACACACTGAAACTAATAGAAAAGAAACTGGGGAAGACCCTTGAGGACATGGGCACAGAGGAAAAGTTCCTGAACAGAACACCAATAGCTTATGCTCTAAGATCAAGAATTGACAAATGGGACCTCATACAATTACAAAGTTTCTGTAAGGCAAAGGACACTGTCAAATGTACAAAACGTCAACCAACAGATTGGGAAAGAATATTCACCACCCCTATATCCGACAGAGGGCTGATATCTAATATATGCAAAGAACTCAAAAATAACTTTTCTTGAGAGGGAGCACAGGAACTAAGAAGGATCAACTATACTCAGTGTAAATAACACACACTTATTCTTAGAAAAATAAAGGAATACTAAGAAAGAAATATTAGTCATGTATCAATATAATGTAGAAGATTTCAGCATTTTCTATAAGTTTTTCAGTAAAAGAATGATGTTAGGACCAGTGGTATTTGAGAAAGGATACTACCATGTCTAAGCTTCAATAATTGTTCTATATGAACTCTTTATTCTGTAATACACTAAAACCACAGGGTATACTTTGTTACCCATGATAGACTAAGAAAACACTGGTTTATTCTCCTTGTGCAAGTCCAGGCCAAAGAGATATACTCTGAACGGTTACATTTGTTGCTGGAGCTTAATTCTCAAATTCATCTGGAATTTTTTGTTCTGACAGTCTCTGAGGCAGTATTGTGGCCTTTATCATTCCATTGGTGTGCTGGGGTCCAGCCTTGACAAGAGATTGGGGTCATCAAGGACTAGGGATACCTGGTAGGTGAGCAAAAAACACACAATCGAAATACAATGCTGACAGGTTATTGTACTGGCATATGAGCCAGTAAACTTAAAAGTCAGGATGCTCGCCTAGATTTGACTCAGCTCCAGTCTTTCCTTGAAATCATACAAGGAAATTGGATTACAAAATTCATAGGGGGTGCGTAAATGCTTCTCTATTTTCCTATGCCAACATTTTCTTGTGGCACAGAGTAATAAAGATTTAGAACAGAAAAAAATGGAACTATACTATCTCAGACATAAAAGTTTTACAGCAAGCACAAAATTTTGTATCTCCTGACAACCATTCTCCACTGAGGTTGGGGGCAGCAGTGTTACAGTTACAAAGTCAGTATCTTTCATACATATGTGAGACAACCAGTTTTCATTAACGGGCAATCATGAAGTCATACTGGTGATCCTTCAGTCTTTATAATTTTTGAACCCCATCTGCTTGTCTACACAAACATTGCCACCTAACCTGTATAGAGACTTCCTAGGGAATAGACACTATCGTCCCTAAACCCAAGGAATCCATTGCTGACTTTCTGGGAAATATCTATATATTATTCAATTCTCAATTCTTTAATAAAATTATCCTATTTTTATTATACAGAATTGAGCCTAAATCTTGGGTAACAACTGCAGAATTACTCATCTCTGTCTGTAGCTCTAGATTACTTTCATTTCCACCTAGAGCAAATAACTGCAACATACATTTCTCTTGAATTCATGAATGGACTTCTCTTTAATATTATTGGTAATATCCAATTTCTGGATATCAAAAGGTTTCTTACTACTAGTACCACATTTTCTGTATCCATTCCTCTGTTGAATGACATCTGTTTTATGGCATCTGGTAATAGGTTCTGGCTATTAAAAATAAGGCTGCTATGAACATAGTGGAGCGTGTGTGTCGTTATTAGTTGTTGTAGCCTCATATACCCTATTTCTTAGATTTTTGCATCTGTGGATTTTAACATGGTTCTCTTGGACTTTGTGTATAATATCAAATTACAAGTGAACACATATTGTTTTTATCTTTCTGGATCTGGGTTACCTCACCCAGGGTGACCATATCTATTTCCACCTATATGACTGTAAATTTCATTATTTTATCATTTATAACAGCTGAATAATAGTCCATTGTACAAATTTACCGGGATTTCTTTATGCATTTGCAGTTGAGGAAAATAAAAATTTTTTGCACCTTCTGGCTATTACAAATTAAGCTGCTATGAACATAATACTGCAATTGTCCTTGCAGAAATAAGGCTGAGAATTTTTATGGGGTATACTCAGGTGTTTTTTATGTGCAGGCATCCATTTAGACTAGCACTCTTGGTTGAATATTCTTTATTTTTAAATTGTGTGATTTTTGTTTCTTTGTCAAAAATCAATTATCTAGAGCTGTGTGGGTACATCACTATGTCTTGGATTTGTTTATATTGATTATTATTATGCACATTTTATTCATACTGCTCTGTGCTACATATTGTACCTTGCAAACTTTTATTTATTGTACAAGATTGTTTTTGCTGTCCTAGGATTTTCCCTTTTCTATATGCAGTTGAAGGTGTCACAATCAAAGTCTATGAACAATTGTATCAATTTTTTGATGGATATTGCATTTAATCCATAGAATGCTCTTGGTAAGATGAACATTTTTTACTGTATAAATCCTACCCATTCATGTACATAGAGCATATTTCTATCTTCTGATATATTCTTTATCAGATGATATTTTAATATCAGATGATTGAAGTTTTTGTCATAAAGGTCTTTCACTTCCCCATTCATAATTTCTCCAGAAAACTTCATATTATTTGTGGACATCATAAAGGGTATTGTCTGCCTAATTTATTTTTAACATGTTTAATGTTTATATAAAGACGTAATACTCATTTTTGGAATTAATTTAGTTTTCAACCTATTTGCTAAAAGTATTTATCAGCTTTAAGAGTTCTCTGGTAGATTTTGTTGGTCAGTTACATGTAATAACATATCATCTACAAATAGCAATATGTTGATTTGTTCCTTTCCAATTTAATCTACTTTAGTTGTCTTATTTCTGTAGCTAGAACTTCAAATACTTTATTGAGTAGATAAATATCCCTGATTTGTTTGGGGGGGGGATTTGCTTTAAGTTTCTTTACATTTAATTCAATGTTGACGCTCAGCTTGCTGTATATGGCCTTTATTTTGTTGGATAACTGCCTTCTATCTGTAACATTTCTAAGACTCTCATCATGAAGGTGTATAGGATTTTGTCAAAGGCTTTACCAAAATCTAATGAGATGATAATGTGAAATTTTTTTCAGGTTGTTAGTTGAACGTTGGTTTTTTTTTGCCATGTATTGTAACTCCAATACTGTACCCCAAGGCCTTTTTGCCCCTAAGGTCAAGAGAATCTGCAAGTACCAAACCTTGCCCATGAGTTATCCCTGATAGGTAACTAAAGATGGGTACAGCTAATAGTTGAGCAGAATAGAGATAAGCATGGTTGGAATTCATGCTTTGGGTCTAAGGAGACTACAAAAGGGAGAGAAAAGTGAGGAAAGGTGAGAAGCTATGGGGTACATGAGATATGAAAATTTGACCATGAGGGCTTACCAACTGAAATTAAGAGCTGCCCAGAAAGAATGTGGTAAGTTAAAATTCTGTGTTATTGATGGGAAAACATATTCTAATAATTTAGTGGGTAGATATCTGCCTAGATTTGATGCTGATTCTGGATTATTATAAACGTAAATATTTGGTGTCTTTTATCTGGGACCTGAATATCCCAAGATGGATTTCAGATCAGACATGCTGATTTGAGATAAGACAAGTTAATATAACATTTGTTTATAAATGGTTTTGTTTATTTATTTATTGATGGATTTTCTTCTATTGAACCATCCCTGCATCCCCGTGATAAAACCAACTTGGTTATTTTAGAGGAATTTTATGATATGTTTTTGGATTTAGTTCATGGGCATTTTCTTGAGGTTTTCTTTTAACAATTTTTATATTAGAATTCTCCTTCTTTCTTGAGCCTTTGTGTGGTTTATATGTGAGTGCCTGTGACATTTTAGAGTTTTGACAATGTTCTATAAGGGTTCATGATTCTCTAAAGAATAGTACCCAAGACACAAACAGTATGCATTGCAAAGAGTGCTTTATTCTGTAGAACTTCAGCACGCTGGGCTCTCCCATTACCAAGGAAGAGAGATACCTGAAAGTGAGTCTGCAGGCCTGAATTAAAACATATTAAGAAATCCAGCGGTAGGGGTTAATAGGCCTTAATAGGTGTTAATCTATTGTTTCCATCTTTATGGAAATTCCATTACCAGGGTGTAGGGTTTAGAAACTTACTGAGAGAGGTCTGTAAACTCTTACTGACCTATTTTCTTGCCTCAGGTCAGGTGGTATGGCAGCTTTTGGGGCCTGGACTTGCCAAGTTCTTAGAAACAGAAATTTAGTCATAGTCTGCTTAACTGCCATTTTGAGACTTGCCATGGTATTTCAGCCTAGCCTTCTCATGCCCTTCTGTTTATATTTTGTGTGCAATCAGTTGAGAAGCTTTGGTATTACTTCCTTTTCTGGAGTTCTAGTATAAGATTTTTTGGTCCTGAGCTTTCCTTCTTTATCATTCTCTTTCTTTCTTTCTTTCTTTCTTTCTTTCTTTCTTTCTTTCTTTCTTTCTTTCTTTCTTTCTTTTCTTTTCTTTCTTTCTTTTCTTTCTTTCTTTCTTTCTTTCTTTCTTTTCTTTTCTTTTCTTTCTTTCTTTCTTTCTTTCTTTCTTTTTTTCTTTCTTTCTTTCTTTCTTTCTTTCTTTCTTTCTTTCTTTCTTTCTTTCTTCTTTCCTTCCTTTCTTCTTTCCTTCCTTCTTCCTTCCTTCCTTCCTTCCTTCCTTCCTTCCTTCCTTCCTTCCTTCCTTTCTTTCTTTCTTTCTTTCTTTCTTTCTTTCTTTCTTTCTTTCTTTCTTTCTTTCTTTCTTTCTTTTTAAAGACATCTAGTGATTTTTATTTTGTTAAGGGTTATAAGTATGTTTAAATTGTTCACCTGGATGTGCTATAACTTCAGCAATACTATCAAGAAAGATATCTATTTCATTAAAAATTTTAAATTTTCTTGAATACAGGCTTTTGAAGTAGAAAATGTTTAAAACTTTTAAAACCTTTTTGATTTCCTAGGTATCTGTTTTCATATCCAGTTTCCATTACTGATTTTCTTAATTTGGATGTTCACTCGCTGCCTTTTTGTTTGACTAAAAGTTTGTCTATCTGGTTTAGTTTATAAAAAAAAATCAACTCTTGGTTTAGTTCTTTCTTTGTATTATTCTCTTAGTTCCTAATTGAGTTCATTGAGTCCTGAGTTTATTTACTGCCACCTACTACTCTTGATTTGTTTGCTTCTTTTTTTTAATATTTTTATTTTCTATATTCTTTGTTTACATTCCAAATGATTTCCCCTTTCCCGGATCCCCCCTCCCCATATGTCTCATAAACCTCCTTCTCTGCATCCTTTCTCCAATCACCTCCCTCCTTTTTCTCTGTCCTTATATTCCCTTCCAATGCTAGATCAATCCTTTCCAGGATCAGGACCCTCTCCATACTTCTTCATGGGAGTCATTTGTTATGTGATTTGTGCCTTGGGTATTCAGGAATTCTGGGCTAATTAATATCCACTTATCAGAGATTGCATTCCATGTGTATTCTTTTGTGATTGGGTTACCTCACTTAGGATGATATTTTCCAGATCAAACCATTTGTCAAAAAATTTTGTGAATTCATTGTTTCTAATTGCTGAGTAGTATTCCATTGTGTAAATATACCACATTTTCTGTATCCATTACTCCTTTGAGGGGCATCTGGGTTCTTTCCAGCTTCTGGCTATTATAAATAAGGCTGCTATGAACATAATGGAGCATGTGTCTTTATTGCATGCCGGGGAATCCTTTGGGTATATGCCCAGGAGAAGTATAGCACGGTCCTCCAGAAATGTCATGTCCAGTTTTCTGAGGAACCGCCAGACTGATTTCCAAAGTGGTTATACCATCATCCTACAGCCCCACCAGCAGTGGAGGAGTGTTCCTCTTTCTCCACATCCTCGCCAACACTTGCTGTCTCCTGAGTTTTTGACCTTAGCCATTCTGACTGGTTTAAGGTGAAATCTCAGGGTTATTTTGATCTGCATTTCCCTAATGACTAATGATGTTGAGCACTTATTAAGGTGCCTCTTGGCCATCCGAATTTCTTCAGGTGAAAATTCTTTGTTTAGATCTGTACCCCCATTTTTAATAGGGTTATTTAGTTCCCTGTGGTCTAACTTCTTGAGTTCCTTATATATATATATATATATATATATAAGGATATATATAATATATATATAGGATATTAGCCCTCTATCAGATGTAGGGTTGGTGAATATCCTTTCCCAATTTGATGGTTGCCATTTTGTCCTTTTAACAGTGTCCTTTGCCTTACAGAAACTTTGTAATTTTATGAGGTCCCATTTGTCAATTCTTGATCTTAGAGCATAAGCAATTGGTGATCTGTTCAGGAACTTTTCCCCCATGCCCATGTCCTCAAGGGTCTTCCCCAGTTTCTTTTCTATTAGTTTCAGTGTGTCTGGTTTTACATGGAGGTCCTTGATCCACTTGGAGTGAATTTTAGTACATGGAGATAAGAATGGATCAATTCACATTCTTCTGCATGCTGACCTCCAATTGATCCAGCACCATTTGTTGAAAAGGCTATCTTTTTTCCACTGGATGTTTTTGGCTCCTTTGTCGAAGATCAAGTGACCATAGGTATGTGGATTCATTTCCGGATCTTCAATTCTATTCCATTGGTCCACTTGTCTGTCACTATGCCAATACTGTTTGCTTCTTTTTGTTCTAGAGCTTACACATGTTAGTTTAATTTGCTAGTGTAGGATTTTACCAATTTCTTTATGAATGAACTTAGTGCTATGAACTTTCTTCTTAGTACTGCTTTCATTTTGTCTTATAATTTTCATTATGATTTGTACTAATTTTAATCAAACTCTAGAAAGGTTTTAATATCTCTCTCTGTCTCTCTGTCTCTTTCCCTGTCTCCGTCTGTCTCTCTGTCTCTCTCTGTCTCCCTGTCTCTCTGTCTCTGTCTCTCTGTCTCTCTGTCTCTCTGTCTCTCTGTCTCTCTCTCTCTCTCTCTCTCTCTCTCTCTCTCTCTCTCTCTCTCTCTCTCTCTGTCTGCCTGCCTTGACCCAGCAGTCATTGAGTAGAGAGTTGTTTAGTTTCCATGACTCTTTAGGCTTTCTGTTGTTGCTGCTTTTGTTGAACTCCAGCTTTAATCCAGGGTGTTTGAATAACAGATAGTTACTTTCATTTTCTTCTATCTATTCATACTTTCTTTGTGACCTATTGTGTGGTCAAGTTTAGAGAAGGTAACAAGAGATACTGAGAAGAAGGAATATTATTCTATTGTGTTTGGGTCAAAAAATATATAGACACCTGTTTGTTTCATGTGATTCATAACATATGTTAGTCTCTCTATTTCCCTGTCTCATTTTTGTCTGGATAGGATGCCTATTTGTGAGAGTGAGGTGCTGATTCTGCCACTATTAATGTGTGAGCTTTTATATATGATTCAAGTTTTTCTAACCTTTCTTTTACAAATGTGGGTGCACTTTCATTTAAGCCTTTGATATTCAGAAGTGAGATGTCACCCTGCTAGATTTTTCCTTTGATAGCTTAGATTGTCCTTCTCCATCTCAGTTGATTAATTTGGATTGAAAGCTTATTTTATTACTCCTCCTTGCTTCTTGGATCCATTTTCTTAGAAAAAAAATATTGCCGGAACTATTCTCTGAGGTAATGTCTATGTTTGCTGCTGAGGTGCTTCCTGGATGCAGCAGAATTATGCTACCTGGTTTTGCATCCATTCTATTAGCCAGTGTCTTTTCTTCTTCTTCTTCTTCTTCTTCTTCTTCTTCTTCTTCTTCTTCTTCTTCTTCTTCTTCTTCTTCTTCTTCTTCTTCTTCTTCTTCTTCTTCTTCTTCTTCTTCCTCCTTCTCCTCCTTCTCCTCTTCCTCTTCCTCCTCTTCCTCCTCCTCCTCTCCTTCTCCTTCTCCTTCTCCTTCTCCTTCTCCTTCTCCTTCTCCTTCTCCTTCTCCTTCTCCTTCTCCTTCTCCTCCTTCTTCTTCTCCTTCTCCTTCTCCTTCTCCTTCTCCTTCTCCTTCTCCTTCTCCTTCTCCTTCTCCTCCTCCTCCTCCTCCTCCTCCTCCTCCTCCTCCTCCTCCTCCTCCTCCTCCTCCTCCTCCTCCTCCTCCTCCTCCTCCTCCTCCTCCTCCTCCTCCTCCTCCTCCTCCTCCTCCTCCTCCTCCTCCTCCTCCTCCTCCTTCTTCTTCTTCTTCTTCTTCTTCTTCTTCTTCTTCTTCTTCTTTCTTCTTCTTCTTCTTCTTCTTTTGAGTTGAGTCCATAGACATTAAGAGATATTAGAGACCAATATTTTTATTTCCTGAACTTTGATGTCAATCAGTTTATGTGTGCTTCCCTTCTTTTTTTTTTTTTTTTTGCTCGTTTAGAATAATTTATTTATTTCCTGCATTTTATTGGTTGCAGATCATCTCTGTGGATTGTAGTTTTTCTTTTATTATGTTCTGCAATACTGGATTTGTGCATACATATTGTATACATTTGGTTTTGGCATGGAAACTCTGATGGCAGCCTTTAAAGAGGAAAAAATAAATATAAAGAAACACAGGAACATACAATGAAACAGATAAGTGCCTTTAAAATTAATTTTCTCTATCATGAACATTTTATAAATCTTCAATGGGAAAATGTACTGCAGAATTTGGAAACCCTTTATTTGCAAGCATCTACAGGACATATCTTAAAATCCCTATAAGGCTTTTGACTGCTTATCAATTTCCTTGCAGTGTCAATTTGAAATCTTTCCAAGTACTTACAAATCTGTTTGTAGTAGCAAGTCATACTTTCTTTTAATAAGAATGCCACCTGTCAGTGACCTAGATTTTTATTTTTATTTTTGGTACTTTAATTTTTTTTTCCTCTAGAATAATTGAGCAGCTGTAAAATTGTCACAGCCTCTTAAACTCTCATCAACATTCTGTGAATAATATTAGTTAGCATTTTTACTTTATTATTTCTTTTCTTTGATAAAGAAGTAGAGGGGCTGTTTCTACTTTAATTTTTTGGTCAAGATTCACTTACAGCAACTACAACCTCTTGATCTTTTACTTTACTGTGAAATTCCTCTATTAAATAAGAACTACAATATCTCTATCTTTCAATAGGTTTGTTTCTTATCTTACTTGCCCACCAAACGTCACCAGAGCTTAGTTGTCAGTCAGGGCCTAAAGAAAATCATATATATTGAAGTATGTATATATATATATATATATATATATATATATATATATATATATATACACATATACACATATGTGTGAGTACCTCTGTATAAAATATATAGAAATATATATAGAAGCAGGGGGAGGGAGGATGGGACAGCAAGTCTCCAGAGGAGAAACCGAGAAAGGGGATAACACTTGAAATGTAAATAAATAGCCAATAAAAATATGTATAAAATATCCTAGGTGCAATTCTCATCATAGAGCCTCAAAAAATGGAGTATGGTGTCTCATTCCTGGAATGCTAGCACAGGGAAAGTAGGGACAGGATGATAAAATATTCAACATCATACTGGTTCACATATTGTAGGACTAGCTACAATATGTGAGATACTTAGAAGGAAAAAACAGAATGCAGTTCAAGTGGTCCTCCTATAAAATGAATAAGAATTTCAGGAATTTTTTTATCGTGTAATCCTGACTTGACCATAATTATGTAGTGTAGTTTTACTGTAGAGTTTTCCGTGCATACTCAGTCTTTCAGTTTTTCTAACGACAACTGCATTCATTATATGCTTCATTAGCAGCTTAAAAATCCATCCAGGGATGTTTGTTTTAATATTATTGTCTGTAATAGGTTATGCTAGGACACTGTAGTGCCTCGAAGCTTTGTCCAGCATCCTGTCTTCATTGCCCTTGGCAGGGAATTTTCCACCATTACTTTCTGCCAACTCAATTTCCAATGCTAGCTTCTTAGACTTTTTCATGTTTCTTCTGAGCTTCACTCTGCACTTTTCTCCTACCTTATTGGGATCATTGATTTGTTTTTTTCTTATGATGAATCATAATTGAGAGAGCGCAATCTTTCAAAGAGTGAAAATTGGAAATGGAAGAGATATGAGCAAATGTACTTCGAAGCAAACTGAAGAAATTTAGCTTTTAAGAAATAAAATTGAGTCTTCAACATAAAGAACAAATGGAAAATTTCTTTTCTTGTAAATAAAACAATTTAAGAAAATGAATAATACAGGAGATAAAGAATAAAATAGATTCAAGGAATTAGCTGTATCAGAATTAAGTGTCAATATTAATAAATAATGAAAACAAACAGAAATTGTTTAGTATCTGAGACATGGCAAGATGATAACAAAAATGTAATCAAGATACAAATACAGGTTGATAATTAATGATGGCAAGTTCATAGTACAAAAATCATGCTTTTCTCTTAAGTGAACATTACCATAGTTGAAATAAGAAATATACCCCATAAGGCTCATGCATTTGAACATTTGTTTCAGCTTTGGGACCTCTGTTTTGAAGGTTCTAGAAAACAGAGGTTTGCAGGCAGTTTGTTTTGTAACTTTTAATGTTCTTTGACAGTTTCTAGCAATGTGTTTTAATTACATTCAAACTTCTAAGCTAACTTCTTTGATGCTCCCACTGTTACTCACCTACCCACCTTAATATTATTTTCAAACTAAACCCAATAAATCCAATTTGTGCTGACAAAAATTGTTGTATATGTTGTCTTTCTAGACTAGAATGGGGTCACCATGTCAAGGACTAATTTCATCCTCTTTCAGCAATTAAAGTTCCCTGTATCTCCAAAGCTAGAATCAGAACTTAATATACATTTCTTAGTTCATCTTGTGATTTATTTCATCTAGGTCTTGCACAGATCTAGCCCATGTTCTTAAGTGTTAGTTGATATGATTAGCTACCCTCCAGTGTACAGTAAAATAGTTCCCTTGCTGTCATCCATTCTCAGTGGTTCCTTGCCTTTTTTCACCCTGTGCTCTGAAATAATCCCAGAGTCTTGGGAGACAGATCTGCTATGATTTTTTTTTTTTTTTTTTTTTTGGCTATAGGACTAAACACTATACATTTGGTAAGTTTTGCGTGCCTAGGAAAATTGCCATTTACTGCAAATAGAAGCATTCAGATGACCATTGAGAGGTACATTAATCTCTGTGTATAAAAGTGAGTCATTAGGAATTTCTTGAATTGTAAGTGTGTTAACCAAAATAATAGTTGAAGTTCCCCCTAAAATACATAACCCATTTACTCATATGTTCCTGGCCAGATAATGATGACAGGTATAGGTAGAATAGGAGTTAGTACAATCAGAAAGTGGTTAGTTATTCCTGTGGTGCATTGCTAAAACGATCATGTTTTCCCAGAATAGTACTTACTGTAGCAGGCAGGGTTCACAGCTAGGTATGAAAAATGATTACTTTTCTCCTACAATAGAATTCATAGTACCTGCCAACACATTGACATTTTTTGTCATTAGAGATGAAGCTTCTAGGTGCAAACCTGCATCATTCTCAAAGTTCAATGACTCAAGTGTACTATATCTTTTTGATATAGTTTTACCATCAAGTTCTTCAGACTAATATAAAGCAATAGCACCAAATGTATTTATGGGACCTCACTGGCCAACTTCTTCAAGACACACAGCACATTCTTGGCATTGGGTTTTTTAATTGTTGGTCTCTGATGTTTAGTAGCAATAATATTGTTCCATTAAATATTGTTTGTTTAGCAACACTATGTGAGGAAATATGTGAGTGTGTGTGTGTGTGTGTGTGTGTGTGTGCATATATGTTTGTGTGTGTACATTTGTGGTTTTGAGTGTATATGTTTCTATAGCCAAACCATTTGTGTTCTATCATTCACAGTTTTTAAATTGTTTAGAGCTAGAAAGACAAACTTCACAAGTTTGCCCTCATTTGTAAGAGTTACATTGAACCTTTAGATATATGTGTTTCTTTTGGTATACTCATACATGTTAAAAAGTTACTAAGATAATGTAGAAGTGCATCCAAAGGAAAGTAGATAGAAGTCAATAACTTTACAGTTTAAAAATGATTGTTGTTTCCTTTTTATTCTTTACTTTGTAACTGTGCATACCTTCTGTATCATAACAGAGTTTATCTCCTTTAAATTGCATTTTGTTATGTATTTTCCAACAGCAATGCAAAATAAGAAATATAAGCGTATTTGTATAAAAGAGTCATTTGATATTCTAAGGATACAAATCATTAAAGTTTGAAGAAAAAATATAAATCTGGATTATTATCCAGATTTATCCCTGTTTTAGGTTTCAGTTCTATCCCTGTAGAAATATTAGATATCATTGTATTTTCATTAAAACAACACAGGATGACATTAAATAACAGTATTCATTACTAAAACAGAATATTCAAAATTATCCCATAAAGTTAATTGTTAATAACCAGATATACTTTAGTTTCAACTTTAGTGACAGCTTTCCTCAAATAGACTCAGCAGTTCCTTTAAACTAGAAATAACTGAGCACTGTTAAATTTTCAGAATCACGGTGATATGAATTTTAGTTCCAAATGATGTCTAATTGTTACAAGAATTTTATTTAGAATGGCTGCCACTTGTAAAATCTCATAAAGATTTTTAAATGTGGTTATGACTTAAAATAGATATTTTTATCAGTTCAATCTTATCCACAAAGGCATAAGTCATTCTATAACACCATAAGCCCAACAGAAACCCAGAGAAAGATCACTAATGCAACCTTATGCTGTCTTTCCTGCGGCTCCACTACTCACTTGGCATATTTCTTACTTTCCATTTTCATCAAAGAGGAGCAAGCTAAATTACACAGATTTATCAGTCTAAAGAATACCTGAATGCAGTCAGGAGCAATGTTTTCATCCTCCAGCTTAAGCTTATAACACAAATGAGATAAGTGACTGAGTAAACATATGAAAAAAACCATTCCATATTTTCTGTGATGACTTTAAAAGCTTCTGGTAGATAATATTAATATTGTATAAGCATATGCACACTGTTTTAAGTACAATTTATATTTAGAAACTTTAGGGAATGATTACATATAAATGGAAGAACAGCAAGTAAAGTGAAAGCTAAATAAATAATACGTAAATTGTGGAAAGGCTTCTGAGGTTGTAATGTAACATTGCCATTCCAATTTAGTGCTCACTTTAATAGAGTAGATAAAATGTATTTCTAACAGGGTACTGTATATCACAGTCATTTTAGGGCATCATTGCTCTTAAATGAGGAAATATGTTTAAGACTACTAAAACCTTTCAAATCAAGAACACAGTCAAAGTCATTGATGCAATGTAGTATTATCATTACTAGCTTGTCACTATAGTAACCAGTTGCTTCTAAGTGTAAATCAAAACACTTAGAAGTAGATGTCTATCACTATAGGGACTCTCACAGCATTGCCATCAAGTCTCATCTCACTCTTCCCTTGAATGAAATGATCGATTGATTGCTCACAGCTTGCTGGACTCTGGGATGCACCAGGTCTATCTTCCACTCTTTGGCCCCCACATGGAGATTGCACCATTGACTTTCTGCTAGCCATTTTGTACCAGGACACTGACTGCCACTTACTGATCTTTCAACATTACAATATCACATTGATGACTCTTTATCAGTAGTGACAGACAAAAATTCAAATACAGAGATGAAGTGTAGTCCTATCTAAATCAAAACCTTGATATGCTTTTGAATTAACACCAACACAATTTATTGCGATATATGAAAATAACCCATTGTTTAAAAAATAATTACGACTGCGTTAAGTGGTCAAGGAGAAGAGAGCATTTTTTGCATAAGATTTTGAGCTGGAAATTATGTGCTCACGACTGTCATTTCAAATATCACCAAAGATGTATGTGAACCTGTAAAAGCTAGCTTATTTTAAATCTATTACTTCGTAATTCAAGATAATACCATAACATGTGTAGTTGGTTTCCACAGAAGTCTGGAACTTTTCTGTAAAAAATATTTTTAGATTGTACTTATTTTAATTTTCTATGCATGTGTGCTTTCCTGAATGTGTTTATGTACAGCATGTGCTTTTCCATTACTATCATAAGTCAAAAGAGGAAATCATATTCATTGCAGTTGGAATTAAAGATGTTCATGAGTATTAGGAACTGAATCGTCTCTAAGTGGTTTGACCTGCTGAGCCATTTCTGTTTCCCCTTTATTTCTTGAGGAGGCAGAACTTCAAATATGTTAATAATTATTTAGAAAAAAACATATTTTACAATAATTGTAACATTTGTATTCCCCAAATTCATTTTAGGCAACTCTACAATGTCATTTTTTTTTCTCGCTGAGAACTTCCATAATGATTAGTTTTTGTCACTGCAGCAGATAATGGCCTACATAAAGATGTTAAAACAGCACTGAAATATGGGGTACTAGAATACTGGTAATGTATTATGAAACCCTATGAGTATAGCTGTTAGAATACATAAAAGTTGAATGAAATGAAATGTGTGTGAGGAATTCAGGTTTGGAAAATTTCCCCATTCTTGAGATGTAACCTTGAAGTACCCTTTGACTTCATTTAATAAACTAAGTTTCTCATTGCAAAAATGATAATTGGGACAAATCTACTAAATAATTGAGCTATTAAATATTCTGTAATTCTAGAAGTAGGTGAGGGAATACTGAAAAAACACTCTAAAACATAATTTTGATGTTAAACTTAAAGCACTTCTTATGGTGAAGGATGGCAGCTTATGCTACATGCTTCTATATTCGAAAAATGTGACATGTGATGAATACTTTTATAATGACATTTAGCAATATGTCCTAAAACTTTATTACTGCCATCAACATAAGTTAAACCTATGTTATTCTTTCATATGTTCACCTTATTATTTCTCTGGATAAAATGATCATTTAATGAAATGTCACTTTACTATAAATTAAAGTCATGTTATCTAAATTAATAACTGTAGTGTGTATTTAAACTGTGTTAACTATCAAATGATCTAAGAATGAAGAATAGTCATATAGAAGCAAAACAAGAGAAACAGGAACATATTGTAACAAGAGCATATTATACGTTATCAGATAACATTTACAGAATGAAACCTGAATTGTCCAAGCATCTGCCTCAAGACTGTCATAGAATGCTGACCTGTAAGAAGACATGTTCTTCTTTGCTCTCAGTTGTACCCTGTCCATTTCCATGAAAGTATTATATTTTAAAATTCCAAAGCCCTTTCTGTTCCATCTAATTGCCTTCAATCAAAGATAGCTAGATCAGTCTTTATTCAGAAAGGAGGCAGAACTGAGTGCAGAACTGATAACTTATTAGGTGGAACTTAACCCATTTTCGTTATGAAATAGAGTGTGGCCGTGAGCAGGAATAGTGATGATAAATAGATGAGGGCTATATTCTAGGCCAAAAATGGGGACATGGAGGGGGGAGCGAGAGAAAGAGAGGGAGAGAGAGAAAGAGAGAGAGAGAGACAGAGAGAGAAAGAAAGAGAGACAGAGACAGAGAGACTGTTGGCTTTGTATGGACTCTTGAACCTCAAAGCCTAACCCAATATTGTAAATCCCATGACTACAGATCCATGTTGGTTTCACAATCCCACAACAGACCAAGACTCTTTATTCTTGCTGCCTAGAGATCAGTTTGTAGCTCTCAACTATTTCTCTAGCATCAAGCCTGACATGTCTCCTGACATTCTCTCCTTCATGATAATGAACAAAGTAAGAAATCCTATAAAATTGTAAGAAATCCTATAAAATCACAAATAAATAAATACATAAGTAAATAATTTATTTTATTTTATTTTATTTTTAATTTATTTATATATTTATTTACATTTCAAATGATTTCCCCTTTTCTGGATCCCCACTCCCCTTTATAATAGTTACCTTGGTCTCTAACACCAAAAGAAGAATGATGACTAACACAGAAGTTATTCAGTGGGCTGGAGTATTGTTTGCACAGGCCTGTCCTTACTATTTGTTGAAGGAATTTAGAAGATTTTAGGACTTTGGATCACAAAATTCATTGGAGACTTTAAGTATTTTCAGTTATCTCTCTTAGTAGGAGTGTAGAAGACAATGCTGAGGACAATTTAAATTTTTGGATGGCAGATAAAGAAGTTCCAGAAGTAAAACTAATATAACTAAGGAGTCTAAAACCCATGTTTTTTTGTATGTGAAACTTGGCATAGAATGTGTATATGTTGTGTTTTTGTTCTAAAAATTGCCTGAGGCTTAACTGAAGAGTTTTGGATGTAATGACATTGGCAAAAATTCAAACAGCCTAATACTGACCATGTTATATGGTTAATTTTGGTCAAACTTATCCAGAAAATGAAGAACAGAGTGAACAAAAAAAATGTATTAAGTAGCAAAGGAGTATCAGGAAATGTAACATTGGAACCAAGTCCAGTGTCAAAGGACATAAAAAAATTAAAGAAAAACCTAAGGCCAAATGGAATAAAGAGAACAGTAGACTCAGAGCACGTATCTGGCCAGTGGAGCTTCCTTGTAAAGGAAAGGAAAGAGATATTCAAGCAATGAAGGACACCATGAAAAACACAAATCTGATGCATAAATATATGTAAGAATTAGGTGAGCAAGTTCCAACCCTAGTAATCAGCCTAATTTGGCAGCCTTGGCCATGTTTTTCTGGCCTTAAATTCAAAAATATAAGAAAAGAGTTGTAGACACTTCCTCTATGTAAGGCTCAGAGTGTATCAGCAGTGTTCCTGCATGGTGGTCCAGTAAAGTAATTGTGTGGAGAATCTGTAAGTGTGAATCCCCATTGTGATGTATACCACAGAATGTTGGTAATACAAGGGTTGTGGAACAACTGCCCTGGAAAGATGCTTGTGAAAGTATTACAAGAAAGAAGTTTATCTTAGTCAGCCATACTGAAAAGAGTTGGATTTCTGAAGAATTCTTTGACTTCAGACATCGAGTTCAAGAATTTGGAGTTTGCCCTATTTTTGATCTTTCTTTGGTCCAATATTTCTTCACTATGCTCCCTTTCTTCTTTTGAAATGGTAATGGGTAGTAAGTGCTTTGCATATTAGAAATATGTGATTTGCTTTTGATGTTTTCTTTATAGCGTGTTATAGTTAAGAGATTTCCATGAGTTTCAGAAAAGACTTTGAACTGTGGAGTTTTAAACAGTGTTGGAAGTGAAAGACTATGGGGAATTATGAGGTTCAACATAAATAAAATTTGCATTATGATTTGGCTAAAAGTCTTTGGGGACAAGGGAGTACAGTGTGGTAGTTTGAATAAAAGTGACCCCCACAGGCACAAAAATTTGAAAGCTTAGTCATCAAGGATCAGGGAGTAGCATTATTTGAAAAGAAGGATTAGGTATGACATTGTGTAAGTAGGTATGACCTTTTTGGAGGATTTGGGTCACAACTGGTAAGCTCTGAGGTTTCAAAAGCCCATGACAGCCCCAGTCTCTCTTTCTGCCTGCTGTTTTTGGATTGAGATGCAGCTCACAACTATATCTTGATGTACATCTTGAGTGTCATTCCTGCCATGCCTGGCATGCTCCCTGCTATGATGGAGTATACCTCTGAAATGATAAGCAATTCCCAATTAGTTATTTGGTTTACAATAATTGACTTCATCAGGATGTTTCTTCAAAGCAATATAGCAATGACTATGTTGGACATGTGCCACAATGAAATGAATACACAGGATATCTAGTATTATATCTTGTATTCTCATTGTAGATTTGAATAAACCTTATTAGACATCTAAAATGCGTGAATGTAATTGATATCAACTTTTGTAAGTATTAAGTAGATTTAATGTTCTATACACACATAAGAGAGAAAGAGAAACAGAGACAGGCACAGAGAGACATAGTTAGGCAGAGATAAAATAAATTAGTAATTATGTGAGATTGTATTTGCTGATTATGTTAACTGTGAAAATATCATGATATAAAGATATCAAAACACAATATTGTTATGTATTGTTTTTTTTTTTCAAATTCAAATCTGCTCTTGAAGGAAGAGAAACAAAAGTATTCCAGGAAGATCCTTTCCATCTCAACCCAGTTAAGAAACACCCTCACAAGTGTGACCACTGGCTAAACTAGTCTTGAAAATTTCTCAGTAATTTTTCTTGTGTTAAGCCCATAATCCAAAACAACTATTATGAGAAGGTTAATAAGGTACAGTTGTCTCAAATAGTCCATCCTGTTCCTTGGCAAGGCAGTGTCATATCTTGATTTATTTTTATATGTTTAATTTAAACTTTCATTCTTTTTTATATCAAAGTTTTTAAATTGATAACACTATTTTATTTTACTAGTTTTTGATTGATGACACTATTATATCCTGAAAAATATAAGTGTCATCTGCATCATGGTGATTATTATCTGTCTAATTGGACTGAGGACCCACACCATTATTCGTGGGGGAATCCATGACTAATACTGGAAACTTAACAAACTACCTGGGGCTAATATAGTCTTAGATCTTAGAGGAGATAACAGTTCTGCCATTTTACTAAGCAAACATAACCACAATGGGATTTTAAATATTTATCTTTATAATCACTAATAAATATAGCTCTCACCCCTCATCAAAGAATCTATGTTTTGTAATAGATTAAGATTACTATAATAAGCCAATTTAAAAAATTTAAAAAAAATGACTGTGAGGTACCCCATGCAAGTTGGTACATCTATAACCCCTCCCCTCAAGAAAACACTGCAGAAGATTAGGAAAAAATATTTTGAGATTCAGGGTACCAATAATTAGCCTGCATGGCATGTGACCTAGCTTCAGCAAAGATTCTGAACCAGTGATACTTCAACACTATAACTACACAAAGAAGGCCTCAACAAGAACATCACCAAGAATATTAACTTGGAGAGGAAAGAGATCTAGTGTTGCTATGCTGGAAGAAAAATTGCAGATACTAAGGAGTGCAAATAGAGTTAGAATTAGTCTTTCCTAGAGATAAATTTCCCAATTCATTATCTGGTATGAGGTGGTTAGCCTTAAAAAACAATGTGCACATAAGTAAAACTAAAGAGACTGAAGAAGTCATTATTATATGTTTATGTGTACATATGTATGTGTGTGAATGATAGTAATTAAAGTAAAAGAGGCAAAACTTTGAACAGGAGCAAGGTCAGGGGACTATACAAGGCATTGGAGGGGAAAGATGGAAGACAGAAATAATGCAAATATATTCTACTTAAAATTAATTTTGATATAACATACACAATTATTATTATTTTTATTATTATTACTATTATTATTATGTGTATTGGTTGCATGAATAAATACATACTATTTGTATACCTGAGACTTGCAACAACCAGAAAAAAAAGCAGACCCTCTGTAACAAGAGTTACAAAAGGTGTAAACTCACATGCATTTGATCTGAACTTAACTGAGGTCCTCTGAACAGGCAAAACTTGGTTTTAATGACTGAGACGTCCCTCCAGTCTCGATATATCAGTCTTTTGATGTAATAAATGTTATTGTAATTGAATAAAAATTCATGTATATATATATACTATATGTACTAGATTACATTATCATGTATATAAATATATCAAAGGAATGACTGACACTGTAGTTATATTTGAGGATTTATGAATCCAGTTATATCATAATTTTAGATCTTAAAATATGCAGCAATGATGCCAGATAATAAGAACTAGTATAAATTAACCAAGATATATCTAAGTTACATGCATTTCATGAGGCATGATATGACTATTTCTAATGAAAATAATTTAGTAGTAAAAGCGAAAAAATTTACAGGTAAAAAGATATCTAAAAGCTAGATGAATTCTTTTGCAGTACACTAATAATAAGACATGCAGAAATAGGACATGCTTATAATCCCAGTACTGAGAGTTTGATGCCAGGAAGCCACTAGGTCAAGGACTAGCTGAATGTTATAATAAAAACCAGGTTTTTAAAAGTTAAGTGATCTTTTCATAAAAAGAAAAAAATGATAAAGAAAAGTAAAATGAAGTTGTTCAGGCAGGAAAAAAATGTTAGCAGGCTAATACAATGCAAAGAGAATCAGGGTTAACTACTCACAGTACACTTCGTTGTTTATAAATAAATTTAAAACCAGTGTACTGTTGAAAATGTTAACAATGATGATCATGAAGATGCTATGTTACTGTTAAATGTTGGATAAGTAGAAGAAGTACATTTCCCACCCCACTGATTCCTTAACTAACCATTGTTATACAATATTTATTTCTAGTTCTTGAAAGGCATGCAAAAGTGCCCCATGATCCATATGTGGTTAATGGAAATGAGAAGTAAACTAATGCTTTTAGACCAGATGTAGAGAAGCCTATTCATGTTGCTTTAAAAAATGGATTTTCAATATATTCTATAAAAATTCCTGTAAATGAGTATAATAATTTCTTGTTATCAATGAATTTATCACAATTAATCAAATAAATAACTGACATTTGAATGAGTTAATAATATCCCTCATGAGAAAATGAAATTTGAAGAGCCCTGACTTTGCAGGTGTTATTTGAAATTGAAATGTTTTAACCAGTTGCGATTGTGGTCTTGTGATTCCATCGTGGGAGGCCTAGTAAGTCTGAGTAAACTATTTTATTATTGCTGGTGAATGATGTGACATGACACAGGCATTATCCCAGAGATTCATCACACATCTCAGTATAACTGATCGTAAGGAGCAATGCACTGTGCCACAGCAAGAACCTCAAACTTCCCTTATGAAGCTGACGATAGTGATTTTCCAAAGGACTCTTGCTGTGAAAAATCATTGAAAATTTTTTCAGTTTTCTCACCTCTGTAGACATGTATGTCATTTGCTGATTCATTTTTATTCAGTTCGTTTAATGTGAAGATTTAGCAAAACCAGTGTTTTTGTCTGCTTGCTTTATCCTATAGAAATTCAACTTTGGTTTGAAACAGCTACTTCCCTATGTCATTTCCCATGTAAACTACATGAAATATATATATATATATATATATATATACACATATATATATATATACACACACACACATTTTGTGTATATATACATTTTGTGTATATATACATTTTGTTTATATGTACATTTTATATATATATATATATTTTGTATATATATATAAATTGTGTATGTATATATATATACATTTTGTGTATATATATATATATATATATATACACACACACACAGTTTTGTATCTGTATACATTTTGTGTATATATATACATTTTATATGTATATATACATTTTGTGTATATATATATTGTATGTATATATACATTTTGTATTTATATACATTTTGTGTGTTTGTATACATATATACATTTTTTGTATATATATACATTTTATATGTGTATATTTTGTATATATACATTATATATATGTATGTGTGTATATATATACATATTTTGTGTGTGTATATATATATATATATATATATATACACACAAAATGTGAGTGTGACATATGTGATATTTTGTAAAATATGAGCTAGAAACAAGATAATTAATTTGTAATTAAATAAATATACAAATTAACTAGAGGTTAAATACTGCATGCTGGATATACCACACATTATATAAATAATATGAATTATGTATATTTTATCATTTTAGTAATTTATTTGTGATATGAATACCCATATCTATATTGACACACAATCATAAATGATTTTCTCTCTCCTTCACTTGTGTATAATAGGTACAATTATTCTAAGAGTTTTATAGTCATATATACACAAATAATCCTAATATTTTATGTTCTATCTTCATATGATAATTTTACGAAATGAAAAATTCCAGCGTTTAGAACACATTGAAATGATTTCTTGAGTTTAAAGAATAAAATCATGTCATAATTTTATGTAACCATCGCCCAGTAATCCTTAAAATCAACCCATTAATCTTCATACATCTCTCAATGCAAAAAATTAATATGAAAAATTTCTCTATTTTTCTTTATACATACAAATAACTCAGAAATTTTTCACTTTAAAATAAGTATTCCTATTCAATAAAAATGTTTAGTTTATTCTGGTTGAAAGTACTAAAGTAGATATTTGGCAAGATATATAAAATATGTATAAACATATGATGTTTAATAAAACCAATAATTTTTATTAGAGAAAATAATATAATAAATTTATACAGAAAGTGTCTATTATTCCAATCCTGTTTGTACTGAAATTCACAACTGAAATTATTCATAGAGGATATACATAGATATATAGACAGAGAAATGTAGATGATATAAATATAGATATATACACTTACATATTATTTTATGTTTATTATTAAAAACAAACTATTTTCCTTTTATTTTTTATCTTGGGATTATAACATAATTGCAACACTTCTTTCTCTTTTTCCTTTCCTTCCTCCAAATTTTTTCATATATCCCAAATCTCTCCTTAAAATTCGTGAGCTTTGTTTGCTAATTGTTATACATACAAATAACTCAGAAAATATATGTACATATATCTACATGTGTAATCAAAACTTATCCTGCTCAGTCTGAATAAGTTTAATTGCATGTGTGTTTTTGGGATTGACCCATTGGCAGTAATCTACTAATATACATATTCCTCTTTCGGGAAGACTACCTCCCTTGCTCCCAGGATTACTCAGTTGCCTATAGGTCTATTAATTTTGTTTTTCCTTCCAATCACAACTAATTTGATTACTGAAGTGAAATATTTTTCATCATTTTCTCTTTATGAGTGCATTTCTTTTCTACCAAAAATAAAAAAATAATAAGCAAATAAACAAACACAAATATGTGTCATCATTTCCAAAAAGAAGGAAACCAGTTATTTCTATAACTGTAGTGTATCAGAAAAAATATCAAAAGTAATTACAAGCATATCCACTATAGAAAGTAAACTATCATTGCTGATTTAATGGCATATTATTACAGTGTTATTGCTCACAGAACTGAGTCTAAAATCAAACCTGGAGAACAAAACCAATATATAGAATATCCCTGTAGTAGTATCTTCTATCTCACAAGCATAACTTTTTCAACTTTCTGTCTTTCCAAATTTGCAAGACTTAGAAAGACTCTTAGCATTCTCTTTTTGTTCAGTAATATGGACTGCTATGCATCCACAAGACTATGTATACAGGTATATGTACAGAGTAGCCAATAAAGAATGATGGTCTGATACTGTGAATCCTAAACAGAAAGGCAACTATTGATGATAGAATAGCTGCAGTCAAATAACTCTTGCTTTAAAGAAATGGTGGTTAAACATGGGAAATGTCACAAAGACAAAAGGGAAGAAATAAAATCAATGACTGTTTCATTTCAAAAAGGAGTGAATTTTTAAAAATCTCTGACTGCCTGATCCTTTCTGCTGGAGCAGACTCGTGGCTGGTCTTCTCCAATGAAGTCACAATCTCCTGATACATCCTAGAGAACCCATTGCACTCAGAGAAGTTGGTAAGAACTCCTTCTACCTCCCACAAATCCAGAGTCCCAGAGCTACTGGTGGGGGCCCAGTAGATGTGTGACCAATCAAACACCAAAATCCCCATCCTCCTGAATACTACTCCCCTTCTGCTTCTTCTGCCCCTTTCACTCCCTGATCCTTTATTCTGGGGCAGACTCTTGGGCTGCTCTGCTCCAGTGAAGAGACCATCATCAGATCCATCCTAGATATCCCACTGAGATCTCACTGCACTCAGACATTTGAGAACCCTCTGCACTCAGAGCAGTTGACCAAACAATTTGAAGGCTTTCCAGGAGATCTACTGCAGCCAGGGCAACAGATCAGAACCCTCTCTGTCCCTGTGAAAAGCCCCCTGACAGAAGGCTCCACAGGTGGTCTGCTATAGCCTGGGCTACAGCCTTACAAGAAGAACTCAAGCAACCCAGGGTAAAAAGAGGCAAACTACAGAGAACCACCCAGACCAACAAACACCAGGGATAACCAGATGGTGAAAGGCAAGCACAAGACCATGAACAACTGGAGCCAATATACATGGTATCATCAGAAGCCAGTTCTCCCACCACAGCAAGCCCTGAATACAACAACAATCCTGAAAATCAGGAAGCTGACCTAAAATCCTATCTCATGAAGATAATAGAGTCCATTAAGGAAGATATCAATAACTCACTGAATGAAATATAGGAAAACACAGGTAATCAGGTGAAGGAATTGCATAAAGAAATCCAAGACTTAAAAGTGGAAGCAGAATCAGTAAAGAAAACAGAAATGGAGGCAAATCTCGAAATGAAAAACCTAGGAAAGAGGTCAGAAATTACAGATATACATATCTCCAACAGAATGAAAGAGATAGAAGAGAGAATCTCAGGTGTAGAAGATACTGTAGAAGAGATGGACAAAACAGTCAAAGAAAATGAAAAACGCAAAAAGTTTCTGACCCAAACCATCCGGGATATCCAGGACACAATGAGAAGACCAATCCTAAGGGTTATAGGTATAGAAGAGAGTGAGGATTCCCAAATTAAATTGCCATTAAATATCTTCAACAAAATTATACAAGAAAACTTCCCTATCCTGAGGAAAGAGATACCCATGAACATACAAGTCTACAGAACTCCAAAAAGGCTGGATCAGAACAGAAATCCCTCCCCCCACATAATAATCAAAACACCAAATGCACTAAACAGAGAAAGAATGTTAAAAGCACTAAGGGAAAAGTCAGGTAACATATAAAAGCTGAACTATCAGAATTATATCAGATTTCTCACTAGAAACTATGAAAGCTAGAAGATCCTAGACAGATATCATACGGACCCTAATAGAACAAAAATGCCAGCTCAGGTTACTCTACCCAACAAAACTCTAAGTTGCAATAGATAGAGAAAACAAGATATTCCATCACAAAACCAAATTTATACAATATCTTTCCACAAACCCATCTCTAAAAAGGAAAATTAGTGGAAAATACCAACATAAGGAGGGAAACTACATCCTAGAAAAAGCAATAGAGTAATCTTTCAACAAACCCAAGATAGTCACACAAGCAGAATTCCGCCCTTAACAACAAAATTAAAAGGTAGTAACAATCACATTTCCTTGATACCTCTTAACATCAATGTACTAAATTCCCAGATATAAAGACATAGACTTTTGGCAAAATGGCCATTTTAACTATATTGATCCTGCCGATCCATGAGCATGGGAGGTTTTCCCATTTTTTTAGGTCTTCTTCCATTTCCTTCTTCAGAGTCTTGAAGTTCTTGTCATACAGATCTTTCACATGTTTGGTAAGAGTCACCCCAAGATACTTTATACTGTTTGTGGCTATTGTGAAGGGGGTCATTTCCCTAATTTCTTTCTCAGCCTGCTTATCCTTTGAGTATAGGAAGGCCACTGATTTGCTTGAGTTGAATTTATAACCTGCTACTTTGCTGAAGTTGTTTATCAGCTGTAGGAGTTCTCTAGTGTAGTTTTTTGGGTCACTTAGGTAGACTATCATGTCATCTGCAAATAATGATAGTTTGACTTCTTCCTTTCCAATTTGTATCCCTTTGACCTCCTTATGTTGTCGAATTGCCTGAGCTAGTACATCAAGTACAATATTGAAAAGATAAGGAGAAAGGGGGCAGCCCTGTCTAGTCCCTGATTTTAGTGGGATTGCTTCAAGTTTCTCTCCATTTAGTTTGATGCTGGCTACCGGTTTGCTGTATATTGCTTTAACGATGTTTAGGTATGGGCCTTGAATTCCTGTTCTTTCCAAGACTTTAAGCATTAAACGATGCTGAATTTTGTAAAATGCTTTTTCAGTATCCAATGAAATGACCATGTGGTTTTTTTCTTTGAGTTTGTTTATGTAGTGGATTGCATTGATGTATTTCCGTATATTGAACCAACCCTGCATCCCTGGGATAAAGCCTACTTGATCATGGTGGATGATTGTTTTGATGTGTTCTTGGATTCGGTTGGCAAGAATTTTATTGAGTATTTTAGCATCGATGTTCATAAGGGAGATTGGTCTGAAGCTTTCTTTCTTTGTTGGATCTTTGTGTGGTTTTGGTATCAGCGTAATTGTGGATTTGTAGAAGGAATTAGGTAGGGTTCCTTCTGTTTCTATTTTGTGGAATAGTGTGAAGTGTATTGGTGTTAGGTCTTCTTTGAAGGTCTGATAGAATTCTGCACTGAAACCATCTGGTCATATGCTTTTTTTGGTTGGAAGACTTTCTATGACCCCTTCTATTTCTTTAGGGGTTATGGGACTGTTTAGATGATCTATTTGGTCCTGATTTAATTTTGGTATTTGGTATCAGTCTAGGAAATTGTCCACTTCCTCCAGATTCTCCAGTTGTGTGGAGTATAGGCTTTTGTAGTAGGATCTGATGATTTTTTGGATTTCCTCAGATTCTGTTATAATATCTCCCTTTTCATTTCTAAGTTTGTTAATTTGGATACTTTCTCTGTGCCCTTTGGTCAGTCTGGCTAAGGGTTTATCTATCTTGTTGATTTTCTCAAAGAACTAGCTCCTGGACTCGTTGATTCTTTGTATGGTTCTCTTTGTTTCCACTTGATTGATTTCAGCCCTGGGTTTGATGATTTCCTCTCTTCTACTCCTCCTGGGTGAAATAGCTTCTTTTTGTTCCAGAGCTTTCAGGTGCGTCATTAAGCTGCTGGTATATGCTCTCTCCATTTTCTTTTTGGAGGCACTCAGGGCTATGAGTTTTCCTCTTAGCACTGCTTTCATTGTGTCCCAAAGATTTTGGTATGTTGTGCCTTCATTTTTATTAAATTCTAAAAAATCACTGATTTCTTTCTTCATTTCTTCTTTGGCCAAGGTGTCATTGATATATACAGATTCAATGCAATATCCATCAAAATCCCAACTCAATTCTTCACAGTTAGAAAGAGCAATTCTCAAATTCATCTGGAATAACAAAAAACCCAGGATAGTTAAAACTATTCTCAGCAACAAAAGAAATTCTGGGGGAATCAGTATCCCTGACCTCAAGCAATACTACAGAGCAATAGTGTTAAAAACTGCATGGTATTGGTACAGTGACCAGCAGGCAGATCAATGGAACAGGATTGAAGATCCAGAAATGAACCCCCACACCTATGGCCACTTGATCCTCGACAAAGGGGCTGAAAACATCCAATGGGAAAAAAGATAGCCTTTTCAACAAATGGTGCTGGTTCAACTGCAGGTCAGCATGCAGAAGAATGCAAATTGATCCATCCTTGTCTCCTTGTACTAAGCTCAAATACAAATGAATCAAGGACCTCCACATAAAGCCAGACACTCTGAAGCTAATAGAAAAGAATCTGGGGAAGACCCTTGAGGACATCGGTATAGGGAGAAAGTTTCTGAACAGAACACCAATACCATATGCTCTAAGATCAAGAATTGACAAATGGGACCTCCTAAAATTTCAAAGTTTCTGTAAGGCAAAGGACACCATCAAAAGGACAAATTGGCAACCAACAAATTGGGAAATGATCTTCACCAATCCTACATCAGATAGAGGCTAATATCCAATATATATGAAGAACTCAAGAAGTTAGACTCCAGAACAACCCTATTAAAAATGGGGTACAGAGTTAAACAAAGAAGTCTCACCTGAAGAACTTCGGATGGCAGAGAAACACCTTAAAAAAATGCTCAACTTCATTAGTCATTAGGGAAATGCAAATCAAAACAACCCTGAGATTTCACCTTACACCAGTCAGAATGGCTAAGACTAAAAATTCAGGAGACAGCAGGTATTGGTGAGGATGTGGAGAAAGAGGAACACTCCTCCACTGCTGGTGGGGTTGCAAATTGGTACAACCACTCTGGAAATCAGTCTGGCGGTTCCTCTGAAAACTGGGCACCTCACTTCCAGAAGATCCTGCTATACCACTCCTGGGCATATACCCAGAGGATTCCCCACCATGTAATAAGGATACATGCTCTACTATATTTATAGCAGCCCTATTTATAATTGCCAGATGCTGAAAAGAACCCAGGTATCCCTCAACAGAAGAGTGGATGCAAAAAAATGTGGTATATCTACACAATGGAGTACTATTCAGCTCTTAGAAACAATGAATTCATGAAATTCTTAGGCAAATGGATGGAGCTAGAGAACATCATACTAAGTGAGGTAACCCAGACTCAAAAGGTGAATCATGGTATGCACTCACTAATAAGTGGATATTAAACTAGAAAACTGGAATACCCAAAACATAATCTACACATCAAATGAGGTACAAGAAGATAGGAAGAGAGGCCCCTTGTTCTGGAAAGACTCAGTGAAGCAGTATTCAGCAAAACCAGAATGGGAAAGTGGGAAGGGGTGGGTTGGAGAACAGGGGGAGAGAAGGGGGCTTATGGGACTTTCAGGGAGTGGGAGGGCTAGAAAAGGGGAAATCATTTGAAATGTAAATAAAAAATATATCTAATAACAGGTATTAGATAGATAGATAGATAGATAGATAGATAGATAGATAGCCTGCCTACTCATGTACATTCTATGTTTGCTGCTTTAGTCTCTTTGAGCTCAGACAGGGTAGATTTAAGAAGATAGTATACATATATACCAGTAGTGTTTGGTTTTACTCTATATCTCTGAAGCTATCTAGTCTCTAGTTCAAGGTTACCCAAGCAGTGTCAGGTATGGGTTTCCTCCTGTAGAGTCAGGCTGAGTCAACTCAATATTGAGTGATTACTGCAAAAATTTCTGTGCTACCACTGTTCTAGTATGTCTTTCAGGAAGGTCAATTTGTAGCTCAAAGATTTTGTCACTAGGTTGGTTTGAACGTTTACTTTTTGGCAGCATACAAAGTACCTTCAAGCATCAAAGAGACTATAATATAGGGATGAATATGTGTGTAAGCACCAGCTTACCTATTCTATGTGCAATAAATTATAGGTGTTGTCTCACTATGGCTTGCTAGTTTTCATGGAGAATTTTTTTTTAACTAGCATCAGACTGCATTATTTGGGCATTTCCATAGGACTTCTTTGGCCAACAGCTAAAATGAATGCAACAGATATGCAAGGGAGGAGGTCTCCTTCTGCCATGATTGGGAGGGCAAAGCCATGTGATGTCTCAGAAGGAGCTGGTGCCAGTGGCCACTTCTAGAGATGGGTGGTCAGGGATGTTTGGCAGAGTCTAGATGAAATTAGCCACTTAAGTTTAGGGCAGGTGTGAGGTACAGAACTAAGAGTAAGAGACCCATTTTCCAGGCAGGAGACAGCTGTGCCCAGCAATTGTGCCAAAGCAAATTGCAATGGAAAATTTTGTTTGTGCTTTTTAACCATGAATTCAAGGGTAGCTCAGAGGGGACTGGTAGAGCAATTACCTCCAGAGCTAAAGGCAGATAGCACATAAAGCTACAGACTTCAGATGGTGCCCTTAACTGGTGACAAGAAATGGCCAGTTGATGGGCACCTCACTTCCAGAAGATCCTGCTATACCACTCCTGGGCATATACCCAGAGGATTCCCCACCATGTAATAAGGATACATGCTCTACTATGTTCATAGCAGCCCTATTTATAATTGCCAGATGCTGGAAAGAACCCAGGTATCCCTCAACAGAAGAGTGGATGCAAAAAATGTAGTATATCTACACAATGGAGGACTATTCAGCCATTAGAAACAATGAATTCATGAAATTCTTAGGCAAATGGATGGAGCTAGAGAACATCAAACTAAGTGAGGTAACCCAGACTCAAAAGGTGAATCATGGTATGCACTCACTAATAAGTGGATATTAACCTAGAAAACTGGAATACCCAAAACATAACCCACACATCAAGTGAGGTACAAGAAGAAAGGAGGAGTGGCCCCTTGTTCTGGAAAGACTCAGTGAAGCAGTATTCGGCAAAACCAGAACGGGGAAGTGGGAAGGGATGGGTGGGAGGACAGGGGAAGAGAAAGGGGCTTATGGGACTTTTGGGGAGTGGGGGGCTAGAAAAGGGGAAATCATTTGAAATGTAAATAAAAAATTATAGCAAATAAAAAAAAAGGAATGGCCAGTTGAAATTTCATATCTCCTATTAATAGATGTACTCATTTGGAGCATAGTCACACATCACAGGATGTTTATACTGCATTAACTTTCCATACCACCCCAAATGTTCCACAATTCCATTCATCTATCACTTTGTGCACTTTCTTCTTCTATCCAATTTCTCCCAACATGTTATTTTCCAGCTCCCATGACCACCTGGCTATTTCTGCCCATGAAATGCATTCTATATCCCATTTCTAGGGTTATCCATGCATCTCAATGCTCACCCTTCCTTTTCATTTCATTTCTTTTCTTTTTCTCTTCTCTGCTCTTCTTTTTCTATTTTTCTTTTTTTACATAGTTCTTTTTAATTCTGTTCCAGTGAATATTTTTGTTACATTTTGATTTAAGATTGAGTGTATATGTGTTATCTGTGTTTGTGCAGGTGTTTGTGTGTGCATATGTTGTGTCTGATGTGTGTTGGGGAATATGTATGCTACACCATGTCTATGGGGATGAGAAAACTCATCTTAGAGTTCTTTTTCCCCTCCTAGCTTTATGTATGTCTTAAGGAACAAGCTTTCAAGAAGTTTACTTCCTGATAACTACCCCCCTCTTTACAAAAAATAACATTCTCAGGATTTTCCTTGATTTTGATATGAACCAAAAACAATCTAACAATTAAGTGTACTAATAATTTTTGGTACATGATTTTCAACTATAATAATTTAAACAATTTCTAATAAGTCTTCCTGAAATGACAAAATAACATTCTGAAGGCTTGTATATGCTTGCTTCATGGATTGGCACTATTAGGAAGTGTGGCATTGTTGTAATATATGTTTCACTGTGGGTGTGGCCTTTAATACCCACACCTTAGCTGCATTGAAGCCAGTCTTCTATCAGCTTTCACATGAAGGCGTAAAACTCTCGACTCAACCTGTAACATGCTTGCCTGGATGCTGTCATGCTCCCACCTGGATGATAATAGATTAAATTAAATCTCTGAAACTATAAACTAGCACAAATTAAATGTTATTTTTATTTTTGAAAGTTTTATACATATATAAAATATGGTTGATCAAATCTACCTCTCAATCAATCCCTCCACTAATATCTTCTTCCACCATCTATCAATTTTCCACTAAAATTTATGTGTGTTGGTTTTTTAATCACTTAGTCCAGTTATTGCTAACTCTATGAGAACAGACTTAGAGGCAGCTACAATAGGATATGGATCTTCTCAGCACCTCATTCTTGGAGAAATTTGACTCTCCCTTCACCTCCACCCATTAGTCACCAATAGCTCCTCAGCAAAAGGTAAGGCTTCATGAACCCTTCTCTCCTTAGAGATGAACATCCTGTAATTACATTCAATAGCTGTGGATGTCTGCATTCAACTATTGCCACCTACTATAACTTTTCTGATAAGTGCTGTAAGATGGTACAATTTTGTGTATGATGCTACAATATACTGAAGATATATTTTACATTGAATAGAATGAACTTCAGAGACAAAGTTAGTAAAATAATTTGAGGTCACTTAAGATTTTAGCCTTGCAACTTTGTTCAAACTGTCTACTTAACCCACACTTAAAATAAGAGTGTAAACAACTTTATTTGCTTGGAATTCCCATGTAATGGCCTTTTACTACTGAAACTAATGCATAATTGCAATCTTAAGTTACTTATTCTGCTACGCCTATGACCAAAAATAGTGCATGTTTATCATTTGCTAAAATAGAAAACAGATGATTAAAGGAATTTCATATACCATAAAGGGTAAAGCATGTTATCACTATACCAGCCAAGCTTTCTATGCTATTCAGTAAACACAGAAACAACTATTTTGCTCTAGGGAAAGACAAGTCACAGATATCTATACAACTGATAGATATCTAGATACGCATGGATAAACACTTAACTGAAATAGTAATAGATATAGCCTTCATGTAGGCATAGTTTCAAACAGGCAGGATATGGAAAACAGGGGGTTACTGGAGTCAACAATTTGTTATGTAGAATCACTCTTGGATAAATAAATCTTCAGAGGAAGTATTTTTATTTCTTTGCTTAATGTGGCACTGATATGTTATTGGTAATTCAGAGTTAATCACTAATGTATACAACCTGTGTATGTGTGTATGAGGCTCAGAAATTAAAGGATATTGTGCTCTTATGACCACATTGTAAAATAAATGTTTTTGTTATTCTCTCTATTGTAGATTGCTATAGATTTTTAGCTCAGTTAATGGTAAAAAGTTCCATCTTGTAGTGCATGTCTTAAATAGAAACAGAATATCGTTCATTATTCCCATAATATTTGCCACCATTTCCTCAGTAGGCAAGCTTTGCCAACTCCATATTTATTGCAAGTCTTACAGTTCCCAGCCGAGTCTGACATTATTTCCTTGTTTTCCACATCTGTATGTGTAGGACATTGCATCAATGTGAAATCTACCCAGCATGGAAGAAAAAGAAAGTGATACTATCTTTTATCTCCTCATATCTTTATTGCTATTTTCTTGCATATCTTTTGTTCATACCTTGAGGAAATATGTAAAATATTGCTCATTTTATAGCTCATTTTACATTATCTCAAATAATTTAATGATTATCCAAGAGTTAAAATTTAGCTTCATCATCATCATCATCATCATCATCATCATCATCATTAAAATATAAGAATACTTGCATTTTTTCTGATAATTTCTTATTCTCTTTCATTTTAGAACATTTTGCTATATTTAATTTTATATTGACACAAATGCTTGTGTTTCACTGCTTGCAAATTCCATTCAGTTGTCTTTTTACATGCTTTGGGGGAGCTTGCTATTATTTGTATTTATGTGCTAAGACTGTCCAGATTTTGGCTGCCTTCGTTGCTTTTCTTTACTTATTTTTGACATTGTGTTTGTTTTCTACATTCTTAATTTAGATGTTTTAATTAGTGTATGTGCATGTGTGTTTCTTTATATGTGGATAAATATATGCATGTGTGTATTTGTATGTGTGTGTGTTACATTAATTTGAAAAACTTTCTTTTGTTGGTTTTTCTTGTTATTGTCACATTTTATGGATTCTAATTAGGCCACTCTTGGACCATGTGGTATTGTCCAATTCATTTAAAAATAGCATGTAAGTTCTAGTCCTTTGATCTTTTTCTATGATTTTTATCACCAAAATTTTAAGTTCACTAACTCTTTCCTCATGTATATTTAGTTTAAAATGTTTTACTTTGACTCTTATGTTCATGCAAAATATCTTGCTTACATTCATCAATACCTCACTTCAAATCTCCTTTTTCCCTCATAACCCATCCCTCCCAACTTTATGTCTTCTTTTTTTCAATAATATCAGAATGAGTATAAGATTTCATGTAATTTAGTCTCATCCCCTTTTCCTGTACGACATTTATAATATTAACCATCATTATTGAAAATTGTTTGTCTGAAAAAATATATCCATGCCTGTGACAGTTCTCATTACATTTCTGATGACTATTTTGTTCCTTCACTGTGCATTTATTGTCTCTTTTTCTGAGCATGCTGATAATCTGTTGTAATCCAGGTGTGTTATACAGATGAGAAGATGAAGAAGGAAAAAGAAAGTTTAGATGGCTGTAACGCTGTGCATTCAATGAATATTGCAACTGAATGTTAAAAACTGGGAAAGTAAGTTTGATGTGTTCAAGGGAATGTAACAGACTACAAGTTCTCAATTTCAGATGTCTTTTCATTTTAATTACTTTCTCTTAGGTACACACACACACACACACACACACACACACACTGCTGCTGCTGCTATCCAGGAAGGCCATTAGCCACTGTATACTTGGGTCACACCCTCTCTATCTACGGTGTTGCCTATCTAGTGAATATGTGCTGGGACATGATTCTAGAATGTATATATTCCTTGGTCAATGTCTGAGTTTCTAAGAGCTCCCAGAAATCCATAATAGTTAACTCTGTTGGTAATCTTGTGGGGTTGCTCATACCTTTCAGGGCCTTCAATCCTTCCCCCAAATTTTCCTACCTTCATCCAATGTTTGACTGTGGTTATTTTATCTGTTTCAGACAGCTGTTGGAGAGAACCTAACTGAAGGCAGCTATGTTAGGCTCCTGTTTGTAAGCAAATAGATTACGGGCTGTGCTTCAAGTTTGCCCAGTTATATGTTGGGCATTCCTTCAGGCTCTGTTCTGTCACTGTCCCTACATTTCTCTCAAACAAGACAAATTTTGTGTTGAGAGTTTTGTGGGTGGCTGTGTGTCCATAGCTAACCTTTTGGATTCCAGCCTGGCTGCAGAAGATGACCTCATAGGTTCCATGTCTCCACTGTTTGAAATCTTGCCTATGGTCCCCCAAACTGACATCAGGGAAGACTCAAACTAAACACACACATATATATGGACACTTGAGTTTTGACAAAGAAGCCAAAACTATACAATGAAAACAGAGGAAGAATCTTCAGAAAATGATCCTGTTTTAACTGGATGTCTGCATGAGTAATATGCTGTTAAGAATGGTATCTAACAAGACATTAGTTTGTGTTAATACCAGCCCTGATCCAACTGCTGGCTTTGTTGGTGATGCAAATCTATTTTTTTTCTTTCTATGGAGCCAGTAAAACATGACTGTGTCCTTTAGAACCAGAAACATTTTATTTTTAAAGCTTAATTCACTTTATCATCTCTTTTAAGAAAATGTATTTCATTCTCAGTGAATAAAACCTGAAAACCTTGTCCCTCACAGTGTGGGAGAAGTAAATATGTAATTTTACTCTCTTTTACTCCAGATTCTTATTTCTTTACTTCTAACTGACTGCATCATTACTCTTATATGAAAACAGCATAATGAGACATTTTGGTATGGCACAGTTAATACTGTTTTCAGATATATGTGACACTAAAATTATTTTTATTATACTTGAAGATTCCTATAGGCTGTTGAGGAAATATTAGGATAAGCTCAGAATTCATTTAGTTTTAAATTTATATTGTCATTTATTTTTGCATTAAAACATATATATGTAATATATTTGATATGTTTTTTACCAGATATTTACCCCTTACAGATCTTATGAACTTCTCTGATCACCCAATATTGTATTTTCTTTATCTTTCAAAAACACAAAATAAAAATCAAAATAAAACAATAAGACAAAAACTAACAAAATAAAACCAAATTAAACAAAAAGCCAATATTATAACAATTCTACTCACTTTTTGTTGGCCAGCTACTCAAGGGAATTAGGTCTGCCATGGATGTAGTTATTACTTATACCCAATGATACTCCACTTAAAAAAATTTTATATTTTCTCTGCCAGTAAGTATCTGTTACAAACAGTTAGTTGAAACATTATGTCTAATTCTCAGTACTGGAATTTTTTCTGTTTGAACCTGGGCTGGACTTATAAATGTTGTCACAATCTCTGTGAAATCATGTGCACATTGGTCTGGTTGTGTGTAGAAGACAGTTTCATTAAAGTCATCTGTTAACTCTGGTTTATACAATCTTTTTCCCTTTCTTTTGCATATACCTTTAAGTCTTGAGGGGAGGGTTTATTTTAAGGAGATCCTATTAGGATGTAAGTGCTACAAAGTCAGTTATTCTCTATAGAGTATCTAGTTGTGAATTTCCATGTCTATTCTCATCTACTACAAGAAACTCTCTGATTAGGGATGAGTAAGGTACAAATCTATGAATACAGTAATGCATAAGTAGGAGTCATCTTATTGCTATGTTCCTGTAGCAGAATAATATTAAAATTTGCTCCTAAGTCCATGGCTTTAGTCCTATCTAGTGTCAGGTTGCTAGCCACTTCAGAAGGGTCAGATAAATTTCTGCCAAAGTCAATATCTCTCACACTACTTTTCATAAATGCAGTGCCAGACTTGTTTATCTACCACTAGGTTTATACCACCTTCATTTTCAATATATTTGCTATATTTTCATATTTCAAAAATGATCAACACAACATATTTGAGCTGTTATTTTATTTTAGTGTGTATTGGTATTTACTTGGGGAACAGAAGTCAAACTTCTATTCATATGACTATTCACTTTTTTACATCCTTTGGAATATAGTTATATCAACATCATATTGTCTATTTGTAAGTATGAGTGTGTATATGTGCATATATTCTGAGGGGAGAAAGACAGAGAGAGAGAGAGAGAGAGAGAGAGAGAGAGAGAGAGAGAGAGAGAGAGAGAGAGAGAGAGAGAGAGATTGGTTAGTGCATATGTGGTTATACTCACCCTCTAGGAACACATGAAAGACAGAAATTAGCTATGAACTGTATTCCTCATTTATTCATTTATTTTGACACATTACCTTCTGAAGCTAGACATGGCTCTTTTCTTTAGCCTTTTTGGCTCACAAGTCCCCAAGTTACATGTTCCACCACACTACCTAAGTTACAGATTTACCCTGATAAACCTAAGTCTTCCTTGTCTTTGCATGAGAAATTCATTATCCACTGAGTTACTTCCCTGACTCCTTGGTCTACCATTTTAAAGACTTGCTTATTTTTCTCTTAGATGTGAGTGTTTTGCCTACAAGAAAATCTATACACCAGAAACTCCATGCCCAAAAAAATGACACTGGAAATTCTGGAACTAAATTTACATATAGTTTCTATACATACAATATTTATACATAGAGTTTGTTGATGGTGGGAAATGAATCCATGTTTCCTCTAGGACAAGTAAGCCTTCATAAACACTGAGCTATTTCTCCAAGTTAATGAAACTTATTTTCTGAATGAGATTTTATTAGTTTTATGTTTTATTATTAAGTAAAGTGTTTTTCTTGAACTGTAGCCTTATGTTATTATTTCATATAAAAATGAAGGTTTTGTTTGCAAACTCAAAATTGCTATTTAAGTGAACTAAAAACCATGAAAATAGTTGAAATATATATATATATATATATATATATATATATATATATATATATATATATATATATATATATGTGTGTGTGTGTGTGTGTGTGTGTGTGTGTATACATACATATATGTTTGTATATACACACACACACACACACACACACACACACACACACACACACACATTTCATTAAGGGTCCCTCCCTTTGAGTCCTGAGAGTCTCTTGCCTCCTAGGTCTCTGGTACCTTCTGGAAAGTTCATCTACCTCCTACCTTCTGAGTTTGCCTGTTTCCTTTCTTTCTCCTGGCCCCTCATGTCTTCAGTCCTTTCCCCCCACCCAATACCTGATCATGTTTCCCTCTTCCCCTCCTTTTCCCCTACCCATTCAGGTCCCACCCCTCCTCCAGTGGAAGGAGATTCAGTGAAGGCCCAAAGTAGCATCTGTCTCAATGGGAGGTCCCAAGGTCTGATATTACTGAGGCTATGGAGTGACCCAAAGGGGGCCTACCATGACTGCCCTCTGAAAGACCCAACAGGAAGCTGAAAGAATTAGATACAGATATTTACACCTTATTGAGGGTAGTATTAATACAACAAACTTGCTTGTTCCTACACTTGTGCCTTTGCCCCGACAGCCTAGATGGCCATGCACTGGTGGGCAATGGCCAACCTATTTTTATCTCATGAGGATTCTAACTCTGAACTCTTCAATATCTCCACACATCTCACTAGGTTCCCACTGGTGAGTTGCTACCACCCCCAATCATGAACTTCAAATTCTCCACAGCCTTTGTGGAACAGCTCAGGCAAACACATGCTTGACTGCTGTACCTGTCTCTCTTGAACCCAGACGAGCCACCAACCAAAGGAAAATGCAGCACAAATTTAGTTCAGAAACAATGGTAACTCAATCTCTGGGCACAGCAACTAAAAGCTAATCTTGTAAGCCTTCCTAAAATCTGATCCCTTGGGTGGCAAATGCTTGTGGATCCACCATGACGCTAGGAAACTCTAGTGGCTATGTCCTACCCCTCTGATGTCCCAATTCCAAACAGAGCTAACTTTCTTCTGCTTCCTCTCTTATTTCATCCAACCTGGAATTTCCAACAACTCACTCAGTGATTGGTTCCTTTATTCATTAGGGTATTGGTTGACAAGAACAGCACAAGGCCCAACCACATCACTTCCCCCTTTATGTTTTAATAAAAAACAAAACATTTATCTCAATATAATGCACAACTGTTACCATTTTATAATTTCTAAGGTATAGATAAAATTAACACCCAGTTCAACAATTTTGTCACTAAAACAGAACATTGTCTTCTATCTGAAAAGACTTACCATTCTACACTGGACTTGTGTCCTGACTTATAAGCCATTTGAAAACTATCCTCTCAAATCTAGACCATCTTTCTCAATGCAAAACAGCTTGGGTTGGCTCTGAGACTACCACTCTTCAGCCCAGTCAGAAATCCAAGAATGACTGATATTTACTAAAAATATATAGGAGGCCTAACACAGCATCTCAAACTTAGCCAATTTATAGAGACTGCTGATGACCTGGACAGTCCCTTACTTCAAAATTTTGGAGCATCCGTATTTAGCCTTCTGGAAAGGATTATCTGATAGACCTTAGACATTTAGGAATATAAAGGACTAGTCTATTCTGTCTCAGCAGAAGCAAGCTGTTCTAAACTATTAATTGTGTCCTTTTTTGGACAGTATTGTGTATAGATGAAAAGAGGCAATTCTCGCCTAGTGGCCGTCTTGCTGCAACTGGAGTAACACACAGATGCTCAATTTTTTCTTTGAATCCAAGACAGGGAAAGCTGTCAGGCACAGACTAGTCTCAACAAAAAGTGAATTCATAACATTAAATGTCTGTACATTTGTGATGTTTTTTTCAAACTAACTATCTATAAAGTAATCTGAACTGTTGTCCATTAACTACTCTCACTATTTCTAATGAAAATCTTGAAAACACCCTAACAATAAACTCAGAGCCATGAATTTGCTGTTTAGCCCCAAACTTACAGGCTTAAGTATCTCAGATCAGATTAAAATATGGAAGGAAGGACTGGGATTAGATCTCATACTTTTAAAATTTTTGTATCAATAGAAGAAATTTACACCAATGAAACCCTTGATTTTGAATCAAAATGAATTATGTACCATTTAAGAACTTAGTTATAATTAAAAAGATTACTACCAAAAGAGATTATGACTATGCAGTCAATTCTAGCTATTCCTCCATGTTCCAATTATGACCATATCTACATTCCCTAGAAAGATGACCAGTAATAATCACCCTGTTGCAGAGCTCAGGGAACTTGGTCAACAACTCTTCATAACTTCTTCAAGATGAACATGGTTGTTGAGATATTCTGAAGGGGGAAGGGTAAGGAAAATTGGAGAGTTAGTTGGCCTTAAGAAGGCCACACCAATGATTACATTAGTCTATGATGTCTATAGCCTGTCTGAATCTGGATGAAAAATCAAGATAATAGGAGTTTAAGCAGGTCATTTCAGCATGTATGATTAGGAGACTCACCAAGGCTCTATATTCTGTAATATACAAATCTCAAAAGAGAACTTTAGTATCATCAAGATAACATTTTTTTGATTCTTTAGAATCAAATTCTTAAGTTGGTCTGCCTCTGTCCAATCTGATCCATATTACTCTGGAAGGTAGATAGACACTAATTACCTTTTCTAAAATTGTAAAGTAAAAATGTTTCTCCTAGAAAAAGCAATTAACAAATTCATCTGGAATAACAAAAAACCCAGGATAGCTAAAATTATTCTCAGCAACAAAAGAAATTCTGGGGGAATCAGTATCCCTGACCTCAAGCAATACTACAGAGCAATAGTGTTAAAAACTGCATGGTATTGGTACAGTGACAGGCAGGCAGATCAATGGAACAGGATTGAAGATCCAGAAATGAACCCACACACCTATGGCCACTTGATCCTCGACAAAGGGGCTGAAAACATCCAATGGAAAAAAGATAGCCTTTTCAACAAATGGTGCTGGTTCAACTGGAGGCCAGCATGTAGAAGAATGCGAATTGATCCATCTTTATCGCCTTGTACTAAGCTCAAATCCAAATGGATCAAGGACCTCCACATAAAGCCAGACACTCTGAAGCTAATAGAAAAGAAACTGGGGAATACCCTTGAGGACGTTGGTACAGGAAGAAAATTTCTGAACAGAACACCAATAGCGTATGCTCTAAGATCAAGAATTGACAAATGGGACCTCATAAAATTACAAAGTTTCTGTACGGCAAAGGACACCATCAAAAGGACAAATCGGCAACCAACAAATTGGGAAAAGTTCTTCACCAATCCTACATCAGATAGAGGGCTAATATCCAATATATATAAAGAACTTATGAAGTTAGACTCCAGAAAACCAAACAACCCTATTAAAAATGGGGTACAGAATTAAACAGGGAATTCTCACCTGAAGAACTTTGGATGGCAGAGAAGCATCTTCAAAAATGCTCAACTTCATTAGTCATTAGGGAAATGCAAATCATAACAACCCTGAGATTTCACCTTACACCAGTCAGAATGGCTAAGATTAAAAATTCAGGAGACAGCAGGTGTTGGAGAGGGTGTGGAGAAAGAGGAACACTCCTCCACTGCTGGTGGGGTTGCAAATTGGTACAACCACTCTGGAAATCAGTCTGGCGGTTCCTCCGAAAACTGGGCACCTCACTTCCAGAAGATCCTGCTATACCACTCCTGGGCATATACCCAGAGGATTCCCCACCATGTAATAAGGATACATGTTCTACTATGTTCATAGCAGCCCTATTTATAATTGCCAGATGCTGGACAGAACCCAGGTATCCCTCAACAGAAGAGTGGATGCAAAAAATGTGGTATATCTACACAATGGAGTACTATTCAGCCATTAGAAACAATGAATTCATGAAATTCTTAGGCAAATGGATGGAGCTAGAAAACATCATACTAAGTGAGGTAACCCAGACTCAAAAGGTGACTCATGGTATGCACTCACTAATAAGTGGATATTAACCTAGAAAACTGGAATACCCAAAACATAATCCACACATCAAATGAGGTACAAGAAGAAAGGAGGAGTGGCCCCTGGTTCTGGAAAGACTCAGTGAAGAAGTATAGGGCAAAACCAGAACGGGGAAGTGGGAAGGGGTGGGTGGGAGGACAGGGGGAGAAAAGGGGGCTTATGGGACTTTCGGGGAGTGGGGGGCTAGAAAAGGGAAAATGATTTGAAATGTAAATAAAAAATATATCGAATAAAAAAAATCTGAAAGTAAAAAAAAAAAAAATGTTTCTCCTAAATCAGCCTATCCTTCATCCAGTAAACAGAAAGAGCTTTATTTTGACCTTTCTCCCAGAGGAACAATATAATCACAAATTTCAAAATTGTACCCATTTTAAAAATCAAAACAATCTAAAAAAATTAAGTAAACTAAGATATTGTATGTGCCTATTCTAGTCCTTTCCTCTCTTGATAAGTAGGAAAAGACACTCAAGATTCCCATGGAGCCCATGTTAGCAGAATATGAGCTTCCTGTGGCTAGATAAACAATCCATACCATATATCTATTTGGCGCTCTGCCCTGAGCCACAGACATATTTTGTTAATACCCATATACTATCTGTCTGTTGAACTCTTTACCTGGTAGAGACATAGATATTAATAACAGTGCAAGGCAGGCAATGATTTCACTGTACTCTCTACTCTGGAGTAACTAACTAATATTCTCTATCCTAGTTCAAATTAAAACAATCCAAAACAAATGAAGTAAACTAAAATTCTGTGTGTGCCTATTATTAGGCCTTTGCTATGTTGGCAGGAGGATATAGAACCTAATATTCCCATGGAGCCCACATTAGACAGAATATGAGTATCCTGAGAGGCAAGTAAAGCAATCTTAGACCATCTTATGGTTCAGAACTCTGCCTAGAGCAGCCAACTTGTTTTACCATCTATCTGTTTGGCTCTCTTCCCAGAGCTACAACCATTTATTTTATTAATACCTGTTCACTGCCTTTGCTATTTGAAGTCAGTGACTAATTTTTCCTATCCTAGTTCTGAACTTCACGTGAAATTTCCCATGTGATTCAGACATAATCTATAAAAAAATGAAACAAACTAAAACACTTTAGGTGCCAATACTTAGGTATTTCCTGTGTTGCCAAGAGGATATAAAATCCAATATTACCATGGAGCCCATGTTAGACAGAATTTGAGTATAATGTAAGATGTATTAGAGTAAAACATCTTTAAAGCAATTAATTTAAACTTTCACTAATATCTATATATATGAAGCAGGTGGTTTTTACTTGTTAAGCACTTTGCCTAATGTAGCCAGTATTCCCCAATGCAGAGGACCTCAGAGTCTGCTTTCTGTGTTTCAGTTCCCATGTGAATCTCAGTACTAACCAGCTACTCACTTAAAAAAAAAAAAGAAAGCAAATAAAGTAAAACTAATTCTCATGCTAATCTTAAATTTCTCTTACAGTCATGCCCAGCCAGCAGGATGCTTTGCCATCTATTGAGTGAAATAATAAAAATGTTGAAACTGCTCGTTCCCATGCTTGTGCCTCTGCCACAATGGCCTGGTCCACAATGCATTGGCAGACAATGGCCAACCTGTTTTTATATCATGGAGATTCTAACTCTGAATTCCTCAATCTCTCCATCCAGCTCACTAGGTACCTACTGTCAAGTCCCTGCCATGCCAATCTGGAGCTGTAAATACCCTTTGAGTAGCAACTTAGACAAACCCATGCTTGGCAATTGTACTTGTCTCTCTTGAACCCAGATGAACCACAAGGTGAAGAAAAATGCAACACAAACTTAGTTGAGAAACAATGGTAACTCAATCTCTGGGCATAACAACTAAAACCCAATCTTGTAAGCCTTATTAAAATCTGTTCGCTCCAGTGACAAATCCTGGCAGATCAGTCAAGATTCTAGGAATCTCTAGCAGCTACATCTTATCCTTCTGCTGTCCTGGTTCCAAAGAGAGCTAACTCTCTCCTGCTTCCTCTCTCCTTCCATCCCCCTTGGAAGTCCTGCCTACTCGCCCAGTGATTGACTCCTTTATTCATTAGGGTATTGGTTCACAAGAACAGCACCAGGCCCATCCACAACAACTCCCAACAAATAGACAAGCTGCTGGCCCATGTGGTTAAATTAGGGAAAAGCTGGAAGAAGCTGAGGAGGAGGAGGAGGAGGATGACGACGACGACCCTATAGGAGCATTAGCAGTCTCAATTATCTGGATCCTGGAGATCTCTCAGATAACTGGACCACCAATAAGCAGCATACACCAGCTGGTATGAGGACCGCAACACATATACAGCAGAGGGCTGCTGGATCTGGGTTCATCGAGACTGGAGGCCACAGGGAGTGGGAGGTCTGGTGGGGTGAGATGGGGCGGGGCAGTTCAGGACATTCTAGTGGAGATGGGTAGAGGAGGTATGGGATGTGGAATAGTCAGAGGGTGGACCAGGAGTGGGATAAAATCTGGAGTATAAAAGACAATAATAGTGTACTAATATACATAATTTTTTTTTAAAATTAAATAAAATTAACAAAATTTTCTCATAATTTGAAACAAAAATATTTATGAGTCTGTGAATAATTCATAGTTTGACTCATAAATTATTACCCTATAAATTTATACTTTAACTTTAACATTCAAATAATTTAAAAGATAACAAAATGATGAATTTTCATATGCAAGTAGTATTATAATATTGGGGAAACAGGAAGATTCTAAACTCATTTCTTCATCTGTAGACTCTAAAATGTTGCTTTGGTTTTTACTACTTATAAGTAGGAACTTTACTTTTTAATCTTTTTTAATGGATATTATCTTTATTTACATTTCAAATGTTATCCTATTTCCTGGTTTCTCCCCTCCTAGAAAACCCCTATCCTATTCTCCTCCCCCTGCACCTATGAGAGTATTCCTCCACCCACCCCATTCATACCTCCACATCCATGATTACCCTACATTGGGGCATCTATTGAGCCTTCATAGGACCAAGGGCCTCTCCTCCCATCGATGCCTGACAAGGCAATTCTCTGCTAAATATATAGCTGGAGCCATGTGTACTCTGGATTGAAACCTCAGTCCCTGGGAACTCTGGGTCTGGTTGCTTGATATTGTTCTTCCTATGAGGTATCAAAACGCTTCAGCACTTTTAGTCCTTTCTCTTACTCCTCCATTGGAGACCCCAAGCTGAGTTCAATGGTTGTCTCTGGACATATATCTCCACAATTATAAAGCTCTGGCAGGGCCTCTCAGCAGACATCCATATCAGGCACCATACAGCAAGCATTTGTTGACATCCACAAGAGTAGTGGGGATTGATGACTTTATATGGGCTAAGTTCCTAGGAGGAACTAGGATGAATCCCTAGGAGTCCCTGAATGGCCCCTCTTTCAGTCTCTGCTCTACACTTTGTCTCCATATATGCTCCTGTGAGTATTTTGTTCCCCTTCTCACAAGATCCAGATCACTCACATTTTGATCTTCCATCATCTTATGCTTCATGTGGTCTGTGAATTGGATCTTGAGTATTTGGAGCTTTTGGGCTAATATCTGCTTATCAGTGAGTGCATACCATGTGCGTTCTTTTTAGATTGGATTATTTCACTCAGGATGATATTTTTTAGCTCCATCCATTTCACAATTTTAATAGCTGGGTAGTACTCCATTGTGTAAATATACCATATTTTCTGTATCCATTCCTCTGTTGAAGGACATCTGGATTCTTTCTGGATTCTGGCTAACATAATAAGGTTGCCATGAATATAGTGGAGCCTGTGTCCTTATTACATGTGGGAGCATCTTTTGGGTATATGTCTAGGAGTAGTATATCTGTGTCCTCAGGTAGTACTACCATACTAAATGGTTGCACCAGCTTGCAATCCCACCAGCAATGGAGGAGTGTTCCTTTTTCTCCACATCCTTGCCAGCATCTGCTGTCACCTGAGTTTTTGAATTTAGCCATTTTGACTGCTGTAAATGGGAATCTCAGGGTGGTTTTGATTGGCATTTCCCTAATGAGTAAGGATGTTGAATATTTCTTTAAGTGATTGTTAGCCAATGGATATTCCTCAGTTGAAATTTTATTTAGATCTGTACCCCATTTTTTAATAGTGTTATTTGATTGTGTGGAGTCTAACTTTGGTATTCGTATAAGTTAGATGTATATATTGGCTATTAGTCCTCTATCAGATGTAGGATTGGTAAAAATGTTTTCACAATCTCTTGGTTGCTATGTTGTCATATTGACCATATCCTTTGCCTTACAGAAACTTTGTAGTTTTATGAAGTCACATTTGTAGATTCTTGATCTTAGAGCATAAGTCATTGGTGTTCTGATCAGGAAATTTTCCCATGTGCACATATATTTAAGAATCCTCCTCTATTTCTCCTCTATTAGTTTCAGTGTGTCTGGTTTTATGTGAAGGTCCTTGATTCAGTTGGGCTTGAGCGTTGTACAAGGAGATAAGAATAGGTAGATTTGCATTTTTCTACATGCTGACCACCAGTTGAATCAGCACCATATATCAAAAATGTTGTTCTTTCCTCTTGATGGTTTTACCTCCTTTGTCAGATATCAAGTGACCATGGGTGTGTGGGTTCATTTCTGTGTTTTCAATTCTACTTCATTGACCTTCATGCCTATCTCTGTTTGAATATCTTGCAGTTTTTATGAATGTTACTCTGTAATCCATCCAGCATAATGTACAGGATGATGATTATCCCAGAAGGTTTTTTTTTTTTTAATTGTTGAGAATAGTTTTCACTATCCTGGGTATTTTTTTTTAATCTCAAATGAATTTGCAATTTGTAATTTTGATGGGGATTGCATTGAATCTGTAGATTACATTTAATGATATGGCCATTTTTACTCTGTTAATCCTGCCAATCCATAAGCATGGGAGATCTTTCCATTTTCTGGGATCTTCTTTGATTTATTTCTTCAGAGACTTGAAGTTCTTGTCATACAGATTTTTCACTTGCTTGGTTAGAATCACACCAAGGTATATAATATAATTTGTGACTATTTTGAAGGGTGTTGTTTCCCTAATTTTATTCTCAGCCTGTTTATCCTTTGAGTAAAGGAAGGTTACTGATTTGTTTGAGTTAATTTTATATCCAGTCACTTTGGTGCAGTTTTTACCAGCTTTAGGAGGTCTCTGGTGGAACTTTTGGGGTCACCTAAGTATATGATCATATCATCTGCAAATAGTGATATATTGACTTCTTCTTTTCCATGCTGTATCCCTTTGACCTCCTTTTGTTGTCTAATTTTTCTAGCTAGAACTTCAAGTACTATGTTGAATAGATAGGGAGAGAGTTGGCAATCTAGTCTAGTCCCTATTTTTAGTGGGATTGCTTCAAATTCTCTCCATTTAGTTTGATGTTGGCTACTGGTTTACTATATATTGTTTTACAATATTTTGGTATGGGCCTTTAATTCATGATCTATCCAAGACTTTTAACATGAAGGGATTCTGAATTTTTCAAGTGAATTTTTAGTGTCTAATGAAATTATCATGTGTTTTTTCTCTTTGAGATTGTTTATGTAGTGGATTATGTTGATGGTTTTCCATATAGTGAACCATCCCTGCATTGGTGGAATGAAGCTTACTTGCGATGAATGATCGATTTTATGTGTTCTTCCATTCGTTCTCAAGAATTTTATTGAGTATTTCTGCATCAATGTTCACAAGATAAATTGGTCTGAAGTTCTCTTTCTTTGTTGGGTCTTTGTGCAGTGTAGGTGTCAGAGTAATTGTGGTTTCATAGAACAAATTGGGTAGTGTTACCTCTGTTTTACGTTTGCGGAATAGTTTGAAGAGTACTGGTGTTAAGTCTTCATTGAAGGTCTGTTAGAATTTTCCATTAATACCATCTGGTCCTAAGCATGTTTTTTTTGGGGGGGGGGAGACTATTAATGACTGCTTCTATTTGTTTAGGGGTTATGGGAATATTTAGATGATTTATCTGATCCTGTTTTAAATTTAGCACCTAGACTGTGTTTAGAAATTTGTCCATTTCATCAAGACTTGTTGAGTAAAAGATTTTGTAATAGGATCTGACATTTTTTTTTAATTTCCACAGTTCTGTTGTTATTTCTCCCTTTTCAATTCTTCTTTTTTAATTTGGATACTCTCTCTGTGTCCTCTGGTTAGTTTGATTAAGGGTTTATCTAAAATGTTCATTTTTTCAAAGAACTAGCTCCTGGTTTTGTTGATTCTTTGAATAGAACTTTTTTTTTTCTATTTGGTTCATTTCAGGCCTTTTTTTGATAACTTTTGGTTGAAAGTCCATAGAATGGATACTCCAGCTTGTTTCTTGGGACCATTTGTTTGGAAAATAGTTTTCCAAACTTTTATTCCAAGATAGTGTTTCTCCTTGTCACTGAGGTGTGATTCTTGTATGGACAAAAATGCTGGGTCCCCTTTAGGTGTCAATTCTGTTAATCTGTATCTTTTTATTGGGGAATTGAGTCTATTTATGTAAAGAGATATTAAGGAAAAGTGATTGTTACTTCCTGTTACTTTGTTGTTAGTGGTGGAATTATGTTTGTGTGACAATGTTCTTTTGGGTTTGTTGAAAAATTATCTTCTTGCTTTATGTAGGCTGTAATTTCCTTCCTTGTGTTCATGTTTTCCATCTAATATTCTTTGTAGAACTGGATTTGTTAAAAGGTATTGTGTAAATTTGGTTTTGTCATGGAATATCTTCATTTCTCTGTCTATGGTAATTCAGAGTTTTTCTGGGCATAGTGGCCTGGGCTGGCATTGATGTTCTCCTAGGATCTGTATGACATCTGTATAGGAAGTTCTAGCTTTCATAGTTTATTGTGAAAAAGTTGGTGTAATTCTAATAGGTCTGTCTTTATATGTTATTTGATATTTTTCCCTTACTGCTTTTAATATTCTTTCTCTGTTTAGTGCATTTGGTGTTTTGATCATTATGTGACAGGATGAATTGCTATTCTGGGCCAGTCTGTTTGGAGTTCAGTAGGGTTCTTGTAGGTTCAGGGGCATCTCTTTCTTTAGGTTAGGGAAGTTTTCTTCTGTAATTTTGTTGAAGATAGTTAATGTCCCATTGTCTTAGTCAGGGTTTCTATTCCTGGACAAACATCATGACCAAGAAGCAAGTTGGGGAGGAAAGGGTTTATTCAGCTTATACTTCTGCATTGCTGTTCATCACAAAAGGAAGTCAGGACTGGAACTCAAGCAGGCCAGGAAGCAGGAGCTGATGCAGAGGCCATGGAGAGATATTTCTTACTGGCTTGCTTCCCCCGGCTTGCTCAGCCTGCTCTCTTATAGATCCCAAGAACACCAGTTTAGGGATGGCACCACCCACAAGGGGCCCTCCCCACTTGATCACTAATTGAGAGAATGCCCCACAGTTGGATCTCATGGAGGCACTTCTCCAACTGAAGGTCCTTTCTCTGTGATAACTCCAGCCTGTGTTAAGTTGACACACAAAACTAGCCAGTACAATTGACTCCTTGTCAACTTGACACAAACATATCACTATTAAGCCTCAACCCTTGTTCATCCCCAAGATCTTAATTACTTTAAAGGTCCCACAGTCTTTACATATTAAAGGTTCAATCACCTTAAAATGTCCAATATCTTTAAAATTCAAAGTCTTTTAAAAATAAAAAGTCTTTTTACTGTGGGCTCCACTAAAATACTTTCTTCCTTCAAGAGGGAAACACATCAGGAAACAGTCACAACCAAAAGCAAAACTCAAACTCCAATGGTTCAATGTCTGGGATCCACCTCACAATCTTCCGGGCTCCTCCAAGGGCGTGGGTCATTTCTCCAGTTCTACCTTTGTAGCACACAGCTTGTCTTCTAGGCTCCAGCTGCCTGTACTCCACTGCTGCTGCTGTTCTTGGTGGCCATCTCATGGCACTGGCATCTCCAAAACACTGCTTACTTCTACTGCAATTAGGCTTCACCAATAGCCTCCCATAGGCTCTCATCAGGGTGACAAGCCTCTGCTCCTATGCATGACCCCTTCAACGCCTGGGCCATCAATTGCAACTGAGGCTGCACCTTCACCAATGGCCTTGCGTGGCCTCTCACTGTGCCAAGAACCTCAGCTGCTCTTCATGACCCCTTCATGCCTTCAAAACCAGTACCATCTGGGTGACTCTTACACAGTACCAACTCCAGCCACAGCACAAAATACAACTGTGGCTATCTCTGGAACACATTCTCTGTGCTCTCAGAAAACACTTCCAAGAAAATTTCACCTCAGTGATGCTGGTCTCTTCTTAATCACTGCTAATTTCTTAGCTCCAGCTAACCAGCATCAATAGTTCCAGTAACACAAAGGTTTGCTTTAGTGGTTCTGGTATCTTGTTACAGCTGATTCTTCAGCCCCAGCGAACCAAAACCACAGAATCTTCACAATCAACACATGGATACTGTAAGAGTCTTTAATCTTCCCTCTGAAATTTCACAAGCCAGGCCTCCATCTTTTGCACTGTTCTTAACATTGTCTTCCAAGCTTCTACAGAACATTCCACCGAGCTCTTATTATTCTAATGGCTTTTCTAGCTAAAAGTTCCAAAGTCCTTCTACAGTCCTCCCCAAAACATGGTCAGGTTGTTACAAGAGTACCCCACTACCCTGGTACCAATTTGTCTTAGTCAGGGTTTCTATTCCTGCACAAACATCATGACCAAGAAGCAAGTTAGGGAGGAAAGGGTTAATTCAGCTTACACTTCTGCATTGCTGTTCATGAAAAAAGGAAGTCAGGACTGGAACTCAAGCAGGGTTGGAAGCAGGAGCTGATGCAGAGGCCATGGAGAGATGTTTCTTACTGGCTTGCTTCCCCTGGCTTGCTCAGCATGCTCTCTTATAGAAACCAAGAATACCAACCCAGAAGTAGTACCACCCACAAGGGGCCCTCCCCACTTGATCACTAATTGAGAAAATGCCCCATAGCTGGATCTCAGGGAGGCACTTTCCCAACTAAAGCTCCTTTGTCTGTGATAACTCCAGCCTGAGTCAAGTTGACACACAAAACTAGCCAGTACACCCATTAAGTTGGGAATCTACTCTCTTTTATACCTGTTATCCTTAAGTTTGGTCTTCTCATTTTGTCCAGGCTTTCCTGAATGTTTTGGGTTAGGAGATTTTTGCCTTTTGCATTTTCTTTGATTGTTGTATTAGTGTTTTCTATTGTTTCTTCTGCTCCTGAGATTCTTTTTTCTATCTCTTGTATTCTGTTGGTGATGCTTGCATCTATGACTCCTGATCTCTTTGCTAGGTTTTCTAATTCCAGAGTTATTTTACTTTGTGATTTCTTTATTTTTTCTATTTCCATTTTAAGATCTGGGTGTTTTTTTTTCATTTCTTTTGCCTGTTTATTGTGTTTTCCTATAATTCTGTAAGTGATATTTGTGTTTGCGCTTTATGGGCTTCTTCTTGTGTACCTATGTTCTCCTGTATTTCTTGAAGTGAGCTATTTAGGTCCTTCTTAAAGTCCTTTCTCATCATCATGAGAAGTAATTGTTAGATCCAAATCTTGCTTTTCCTGTGTGATGGTGTATCCAGGGCTTGCTATGTTGGGATAATTGGGTTCTGATGATGCCAAGTAGCCTTAGTTTCTGTTTTTATGCTTGCTTCCTGCCTTCAGATTATCTCTATTGTTACCCGCCCTCACTATATCTGACTGGAGCCTGTCCTTCTTGTGATCCTGGTTGTGTCAGAACTCAAAGTCCAGCTGTCTCTGTGGTCCTGTAATTCTTTGATCTTGTGATCCTGTAATCCTGAGATTCTGGGTGTGTCAGAGTTACTAGGAGTCAAGCTGCCCATGAGGCTCTGAGATCCTGATGAGATCAAGCTCCCGGCATCCTGGGATCCTGTGTTGCTGGGCATGTTAGAGCGCCTGGAAATGAAGCTCCCTCTGGGTGTTAAGGGACTGGCAGCAGAGTTTGCTCCCTGGAACTGTACTTTTATAATTTGAAACCATAAACTGTGTAAAACTGTGAAAAATTAATAAAATATAGTTATCCAGTTGCCTTTTAAATTTTATGGTTGTTTTATATATTTATTTTTATTAAGTTTTTCTTTATATGTGGTTAATTTTAAATGAAAGCAAAACCTTGTATGCTGATGTTTTCAAAGATATAAATACATAGGCATCTTAAAATCTAACGCAATATATCTTTGAGAGATCAAACACTATATACTTCAAAATATCATAAATTCTTCTGAAAATGAGATTGAGTTTTGATGCCTGTCTTAGTCAGGGGTTCTATTTCTGCGTAAACATGAACAAGAAACAAGTTGGAGAGAAAAGGGTTCATTCAGCTTAGACTTTCCACATTGATGTTGCTCACCAAAGGAAATCAGGACTGGAACTCAAGCAGGTCAGGAAACAGGAGCCGGTGCAGTGGCAGTAGAGGGATATTACGTACTGGCTTGTTTCCCCTAGCTTGCTCAACTTGATTTCTTATAGAACTATAGACTACTAACCCAGAGATGGTACCACCCACAAGGAGACTTCCCTCCTTGATTAATACTTGAGAATATTCCTTACAGCTGGATTCATGGAGGTATTTCCTTACCTGAAGCTCTTTTGTGATAACTCCAGCTTGTGTCAAGTTGACATAAAACCAGCCAGTACAATGTGCATGATATTTGAAAATATATATTAAGTAAAATTATTGACAAATCATAAGTTGTTGTTTTACTATAAAAGGAGAAACCCCTCAAACATGATTAAGTACCAAATATTAAAACCTTAGAACCTCCCCAGGAAGCTTGCTAAAGCAATGACAATTCTTGTAGTAACCATGAATTCCAAACATGCTATTCACGGTTTCAAATTTTAAATATCATATGCAGATTTTCTAACATTTTTCAACACTAGAAATTGGAACTAAACCAAAACCAAAACCAAAATATTTAGTTGCTTTTGAATTTATTTTTTTGCAAGATCACAATATTTACTTGTTCTAATATTTTTAGTGATGGGTATATGAGAATCATCTCAGTTGATTTGGAGATGTTTTGCCAACAGAAATGAATGTGTTCAGAGGCTTAAGGCTGATGTTAAAGCAATGACAGAAAGACAGAAATATGTCATTAAAAAGAAAAAAACAGGAGTGACACAGAATCATTCAATCATTTAAACATTGTCAGATTTCATGGTAGAGTAAGGGAAGGCTGAATCAAGTTTCTTTTGTGAGTCTCCTCTATAAGCCCTTCCATTATCATATTTCCTCTCTGGACTCCTGCCATTCATTTTCTATTGTATCTCTTTATTTACACTTTGTTCATTCTTCATTTGTGTAATTTTATTCAACATGTTAATGTGAAATAAAAGGACCTTATTCTATTCTTATTAGGTCTGCCTTAAATGGTAAGAAATCCTTTGATGAAATTCTTAGACAAATTGATGGAACTAGAAAATATTGTCCTGAATGAGGTAACCTAATCACCAAAGAACACACAGGGTATGCACTCACTGATAAGTGGATATTAGCTAAGAAGCTCAGAATACTCAAGATAAAATTTACAAACCACTTGAAGCTCAAGAATAAAGAAGACCAAAGTGTGGATACTTCAGTCCTTAGAAGGGGGAGCAAAATGCCGTTGGGAGGAGATACAAAGTGTGGAGCAGAGACTGATAGTAAAACCATTCAGAAATTGCCCCACCTGGGGATTCATCCCATACAATTTCCAAACCCAGACACTATTGTGAGTGCCAAGAAGTGCTTGCTGACAGGAGTCTGATATAGTTTTCTCATGAGAGTTTCTGCCATTACCTGACAAATACAGATGTGGATGCTCTCAGCAAACCATGGGACTGAGCAGAGGGTCCCCAATGGAGGAACTAGAGAAAGGACCCAATGAAGCAAACAGTTTTGCAGCCCCATAGGAGAAACAACAATATGAAACAGCCAGTACCTCCAGAGCTCCCAGGGACTAAACTGCAAATCAAAGATTACATGGAAAGACCCATAGCTCAGGCTGCATCTATAGCAGAGAACGGCCTTGCTGGCATATGCTACCTGTTTGGTGGCTCCATGTCTACGAGATCCTGAGGACCATATTAGTTGAGACTGCTGATCTTCCTATAAGGTCACCCTCTTCCTCAACTTCTTCTAGCTTTTTCCTAATTCAACTATAGAAGCCACTAGTTTCTGTCCAATGGTTGGGCATAAATAGCTGCATTTGACTCTTTTAACTGCCTGTTTGGCAGTCATGATAAGCCCCTGTTTGTAAACATACCATAGCATCAGAAATAGTGTCAGGCCTTGGGGCCTCTTCCTGAGCTGGATCCCAATTTTGGTTTGTCATTGCATCTCCTTTCCTCAGGCTCTTCTCCATTTTTAACCCTGAATTTCTTTCAGACAGGAACAATTCTGGGTCAGTGGTTTTTTTTTTTTTTTTTTTTTTTTTTTTTTTTTTTTTACTGTGGGATGGCAACCCCCTCCCTCCACTTAATGCCCTGATGTGTTACTGGAAGTGGACTCTATGTGTTCCTTCTCCACACTGTAGGGCATTTTACCCAAGGTCACTCATTTTCAGTGCTGAGAGTCTCTCAGATCCCAGGTCTCTGGTACATTCTAGAGGGCCTTCCTAACTTCCAAGTTTGCCTATTTCAATTCTCTCTGCTGGCCCTAAGGGATTCTGTTCTGTTATGTGCCCCCTCCCCTACAAGATAACTGATCATGTTCCCCTCTCGGTCCAGGTCACCTTTCCCACCCAGGTCCCTCTCTTCCTTCCCCAACTCCTTTCTTCTCCCTCCCAGGTGAGATTAAGGCATCTTCAGTTGGGCTCTACTGCTTGTTAGCCTTCTTGACTTCTGTGGATTATATGCTGTGAATTCTGTATATTTTTTGCCTAATATCCACTTATTAGTGGGTACATACCATGAATATCATTTTGGGTCTGAATTACTTCACTCAGGATCAGATTTTCTAGTTCCATCCATGAGTTTCCTGCAAAACTCATGATGTCCTCATTTTTAACAGCTGAGTATTACTCCATTGTGTAAATGAACCCCATTTTCTATATCCATTCTTCTGTTGTGAGACATCTAGTTTGTTTCCAGCTTCTGGCTATCACAAATGAGATTGCTATGAGCATAGTAGAATACATGCTCCAGTGGCATGATGGTAAGGCACCCTTTTGGTATATTCCCAAGAGTAGTATGGCTGGATATTCAGATAGATCTATTTCCAGTTTTCTGAGGAAACTCTAGATTGCTTTTTACAGTGGCTGTACCAGTTTGAAATCCCACCAGTGATGAAGTGTTCTTATTTCTCTATATCCTCACCTGCATGTGATGTCTCCTGAGATTTTGATCTTAGTCATTGTGGTTGATGAGAGGTGCAATCTCAGTGTCGTTTTATTTGCATTTCTCTGATTACTAAGGAGTGTGAACATTTCTTTGGATGCATCACAGTCATTCTATATTCCTCACTTGTAAAATCTTAGTTTAGTTCTATATCACATTTTTGATTGGGTTGTTTGGCCTTTTGGTGATTAGATTTTTGAATTCTATATATTTTTTATATTAGCCCTCTATCAGATAAGGGGTTAGTAAAGACATTTTCCCAATCTATAGGTTTCCATTTGTCCTATTAGCTATGTCTTTTGCCTTACAGAATCTTTCCAGTTTCTTGAGGTCCCATTTATCAACTCTTGATCTTAGAGTCTGAGTCACTGGAGTTCTCTTACAAAAATTTCACTTTGTGCCAATGAGGTCAAGACTATCACTTTCTTTTCTATTAGATTTTATGTATCTAATTTTCTGTTGAGGTCCTTGATCAACTTGGACTTGAACTTTGTATAAGGTGACAAATATGGATCTACATACAGATTGACAGTTAGACCAGCACCATTTATTGAAGATGCTTTCATTGTCCATTGTATATTTTTGCTTCTTTGTCAAATATCAAGTGGCCATAAGTGTGCAGTTTTATTCCTAGGTCTTCAATTCTATTCCATTGATCAATGCTTCTGTCTTTGTACCAGTACTATGTAGTTTTTTATCAATATTGCTCTAGAGTATAGAATGAGAACAAGAATGATGATTCTCCCAAAAGTTCTTTTATTCTTAAATATTGTTTCAGTATTCAGGGTCTTTTATTATTTTATATTAATTAGAAAATTGCTCTTTCCACATCTTAGAAGAAATGTGTTAGGATTTTGATTGGGATTGCATTGAACCTGTAGATTGCTTTTGCTATGATGGCCATTTTTACTATGTTAATTCTGGTTTCTTGGATTCTATCATGTCTCCCTCTATTCCTAATCTTGGCACACGTTTTCCCTCTCCCTCTCCCATTCAAGTCCCTTCTTTCTTTTGTCCCTTTGATTATTCTCTTAGCCCTTCTAAGTGGAATTGAATCATCCTTTCTTGAGCCTTTCTTCTTGTTAAACTTCATAGGGCATGTGAATATCATGGATATTCTTTACTTTTTGGCATATGTCCACTTATCAGTAAATACATACCATATATTTCCTTTGGGTTTGGGTTACCTCACTCAGGATGATATTTTCTAGTTCCGTCCATTTGAATGGAGAATTCATGATGTCCTCATTTTTAATAGCTGAATAGTATTGTATAAATAAAGCATATTTTTCTGTATTAGTTCCTCAGTTGTGGGACATCTGGACTTTTTCCAGCTTGTGGCTGCTATAAATGCATCTACTGTGAACACAGCGAAAGCCATATCCTTGTGAAATGTTGGAGAATCTTTTGAGTTTATACCCAGGAGTGGGTATTAACTGTAATTTCATGAGAAGCAGTAAGCTCTTCTGATCTCCAAGAGTGCAGGCACAGACCTGTTACACATATATCCATTCAACTATAGTATTCATACACTCTAAATTAAATAAATTTTTAACGTTCCAAATTTTTGTCTTATTTTGGAAACATAAACTAAATTTTGTATGTCTCATGTCTGAATGGTTTTTAAATTTTAATCTTTATTTCATAAAACACCATTTCTAACTCATTTTGTTTTGAGGATTTCTTAAGATTCTACTATCTATGAAGAGTCTATTCTGGAGAAATAACCTGAATAGTCTTAAACTTGGAGATAAATGGGTTATTCACAGACAGTATTTGTTAGCTGTGCTGCCCCCAAGGCTGTGTAATAAAAATATTTAACCTAGAATTCTTCAAAGAAAATGATAGAATATTAGCTTTACATTTCCTTTTCCATTATTATTTTAGTAGCTCTGTTACTTCAGCAGCTGGAGAAAAATTATTATTTAAATGCTTTTAAAGCTTATTTTCTATATATAGAGTTGTTTTTATAAGCAAGAGATATATAAAAGTAAACAAAACAAGCAAGAAGATATAAACAAATATTATTATATTTCCTTTATAAATAGTTACTTCCAGAGATCCAGGAAAATTCAGAATATAAATCATAGACTATAAATCAGACAGCACAAATTGTCACTCTGCATGCCTGGGATGAGGGAACTAACTGTATAAATCATAAAAATATTTCATCCATTTCTAGACAATTTTTGAATCTTTATAAACTCTTTCTTTCATCGCTGTTTTTATATGCCATAGTTAATACTGTAGATATGAATTTTAGTATAAAGACCATTTAACTGTACTCTGCATAGGCTATACCAAGGTCATTTATTTTTTTATTGCTATTTCACAAATGGAATCGTATATGTTAAAAATTGACTTGACCAGAAGGGATGGACAGATTTCTATTACCTGTGGGAGAAGATAGTTTCATAGCATTAGTATGAAAACTGTAAAATTAAAAAAAAATGAAAATTATTTCATATTATACAATATTAATAGCTGTTAATTCAGAGCTAGCTCACATTACCCAAAATTTTAGCAACTCTTGTTTCTATCTTTTAATTTGCATACTTCTGTGTTATGAAGTAGAAAGTATTCATTAATTTTTTTTATTTTTTTAAGAAGTAGTAAGAACTTGGATTTTGTTCTGAGGCACCTATATCCTGTTAAAAATTTCTACTGTTAAAAATTTTCTACTACCCACAACTAATAATAGTAATAACATTAGGATATTTAATTTACTAAGAATGCTCAGAAGGAAAAGGAAAATATCCATTTAGGCAGAGATGTGATAGAAACACAGTTTTTAACAAAATAAAACACAGCATTATAACTTAAAATTCTTAAGCATGCAAAAGGGTTTCAATTCTGGAAGAGGTCTGAAATTCAATCAGATAGTAGATGATTATTTTTACTACAATCATGCTATTGTGCATATCTTGTCAGGTCAGTCATTTTCTTAGCTCTAAGGGATTACAGCTTTGTTGTTGTTGTTTTGCATTTCTACAGAGATTTATTTATTTAATTTTATTAATTTCAAATTAATTTCATTATTTAGTTACATCCCAAATGTTGCCCCCTCCAGGTTACTTCTCTGAGAGTTGTCCAGATCCTCCTTCGTCTTTGCCTCTGAGGGTTTTCTGTGGCCCCCTGTACAATCCTCTTTCCTGGGGCATCAAGTCTCTACAGTACTAGAGGGCATTACAGCTTTGTAAGTCCCATATTGACTTTTCTTCTCTGGTAGGATACATAGCAACTTCTAGAACTAGGAATCAGTAAAGATAGTAGATATAGATGAAGCTTCTAGGCAGGGAGCAACTTGTGTGCTAGATGTTCTGTGATGGAAGTATTTTATTTCTTACACAACAGACTCTTACTCTCAGCATCTATAAATTGCCCATATTGTTTCTGTATGAAAGACTGATGCTTCATGGTTTTTCCCACATCAATCTTGGCTTGTTTGTTGTCGTTCTTGGTAATCTTATGCTTGTGCAATAATATTGATGAGAGTTAATGACATTCTTACATCACTAGGTTTCTGAAATCACTAGAAGTCAAAATCTCACAGAAAAATCCCTGGTTCTTTGTTTCTATAATATTTCACTCTTGTTAGTAGTGGCCTTAGAGCCTTAGATAAAGACCTATTTTGTAGACTGTATTTCACAACTCTACATCTGGATTAACTGTAATTTTCCGTAGTGGGTCACCTGCTGCACAGACAAGTTTTCTTGATAATGTATAGAATTATAACTATCTGAGTGTGTAAGGACAAATATTTAGGATATTAGGGATTATTCTCTCTCCATATGTGTGTGTGTGTGTGTGTGTGTGTGTGTATGTATGTATATATATATATATATATATATATATATATATATAATAGCCATTCTCAACTACAAAATCAATATCAAAGTTTTATATTAATTCCTCTAATAACTGATCATATTAAAAATTTACAAAGTATTTTTTATTCATTTCTATCTTATTTTTTGAAAACTTTGGTTTTCATACTCCATTTTTCTTAGTTGCCTTTTGAAATAACTTGTGAACATTGTATATGAGCATGTTATCTGCATTACTTCCTTCTTAAATTTCAATTAAGTTCTTCCTATCGCCGGGCAATGGTGGTGCATGCCTTTAATCCCAGCACTTTGGAGGCACAGGCAGGCAGATTCCTGAGTTTGAGGCCAGTCTGGTCTATAGAGTGATTTCCAGGACAGCCAGAGCTACACAGAGAAACCCTGTATCAAAAAACAAAACAAAACAAAACAAAAAAGTTCTTCCCATGACCCTTGTTTCTTCCATACTCACAGCCCCTTCTTTATTCATTATTACTGCATGTATATACATAGATGTATACACTCCCTTCTCTCTATGTCTCTCTCTTTCTCTTTCTCTCTCTCTCATTCTCTCTCTCTCTCTCTCTCTCTCTCTCTCTCTCTCTCTCTGTCACACACACACACACACACACACACACACACACACACACACACACATACACATGTGAAGACACACACTACCACCACAATCATCACCACTACCACCAACACCAACAATATATCCTAAACCAACATGGCTTTGCTCACATATATATGTATCTACAGCTGACCACTTGAGATTGAACATCCATTAGGGAAACCCATTCCTTCTTTGTTTTTTGTTTGTTTGTTTGTTTGTTTGTTTTTCAGGACAGGGTATCTCTGTAGAGTCCTAGCTGTCCTGGAACTCACTCTGAAGACCAGGCTGGCCTCAAACTCAGAAATCTGCCTCCCAAATGCTGGGATTAAAGGCAGGCACCACCACTACCCAGCAGGAAACTCATTCCTGATAGAAACTAATACTCATTCAGCTTCTACCTGTAACTTTTCATTTAAGTGTGAGACCATGAAATATTTTCTATTCACAATGGCAACAAACTAGTGATGTCATTATACTGGTTTTGTTTAGGCAGTAATATTGTTGAGATATCATAGGTATATTTTCCTTATCCTGTCTAGAGGACATTATTTATAAACAAACATCCCAGGCTTCTGGCTCTTAACATTTTTCTGATTCTCCTTGTGTAATTTTCCTTGAGCATTTTGTATATAGATTGATGGCAGATGTTACGAGTTTAAGATAACACATGGACCCTTATTTTCTGCACTTATTTAGTAGATGATCTCTATAGCTGTCTTGACATGTTGCAAAGAGACTTTGTTGATGATTGATGGAAAGTATACTAATCTCTGTTTATAAGTATAAGAGATAAATATTATAATATTCTTATGTTATACTGGTTTAGAACATTGTCATACTTTTAATTCTGCTGTTTTGATTGCTGTACGCTACACTTTTGTTAGTTTTTTGTATATTCTAAATTATACTCCTCCAAAATCACATATATTGCTTTTTTGACTGCCTCTTCACTCAAATTATGTATATTTTTTGTATGGGAGATTTTCAGTATGGTGATATCCCACTCATCAATTCGTGGACTTGATTCCAGTCTTACCAGAATCCTGTTCAGAAAACATTCTTTTGGATCTACAAATTCAAGCATATTTCTTACATTTTCTATATCAGATTCAGAGTATTAGGTCTTATATTGATTTACTTAAACCATTTGAAGATGAGTCTTGATGGGATAAAGATAACAATTAAGTTTGTTTCTTCTTGTGTAGATGTCTAGTTGGAACAGGACTATTTGTTGAAGATCTTGTCTATTTTTAAATGTGTAGTTTTGTGTTTTGTCAAATCAGGTACCTGTAATTGTGTGGTCTTATATGCAGCTCCCTAGTTCTATTTAATTGATCACTGACAATCGTTTTATGACAGGACCATGTTGTTCTTTTTACTATAGCTCTGTGTGCAGTTTTAAATATGAGATGCTGATACTCTCAGAAAACCTTTGGAACATTAATATGAATTGTTGTTTTGCCTATCCTGGATTTTTGTGTTTCTAGATTAAATTTAGAATATTATTTTTTATCCTTTACAAATACCCTGGAAGTATAGTAATAAATTGTTTTAATGAGATTGCCTTTTCAATTTCAATTTACAAATTGTTATTTTATTTATAACACAAAACATAATAATAGTTCATATTCTACTTAAATATGAGAATTATACATTTTATCCAAAGAAAAAATATTTTTGGATAAACTCATTGATGTTAATTTTCATCCATAAATGAAGATGTTATTCATTCCGCAGACTAAAGACCTTCATAATACATTTTTAAAAATATCATGCAGTTAAAAGTAACATGTAAAATATACTGAAGGTTAAGTAATTTTTATTACCTATCAGATAAAGAAATCAAAAATACCAAAGGATAGTGAAATCCTCTAACTACATTGAAAATCATGAAAGAATAAAGATTTTCCCTTCAAAAATTTATTTAATTCAATGTGTTCCAGAAGCAAGATATGTAAACAGCAACCAAACAACAGAAATTGTTTCCTATTGAATTTCCATAGATGGGAGAATGAAAGATCTAGGTAGTATTTTCACCTAAAAATATAAACATATAAACCTACAATGGAGAAAAGCTTGTAAGGAAGTTAAATGTTTTGTTTAGGTAAAGCAATGCAATAAATACATTGCTTGCAAATATGAATCTGACAGTTCTTCCATACAAGGCCTTTCTTAATTACTTTCTTTGAATTAAAAGCAAAAGTATGCTTATATACAATGTAAATCTTAGTATAGCTGTAAACTTTGTACTGAAAGCAATATAAATGTAATACTTTGTGTAGGCTAGATTATGTTTAGCTCAAATGGATTCTCATATGAGACCCTCAGAAAGCTAAGATCTGACTGCCTTGGTGGATTCATTTTCTTGTTTGAATGAGTACACTACCTATCTCATTGCAAGGCATTTTTTTTTAATATTTGGTACATTTATTAGCAAAATAATTTCCACGGACCAGTACTAAAGATGGAAATTTCTATTTTTTTGTGGGGAAATGAGTGGAATGAAATCAACTTTTCTAAGACGTAGGCTAGAGGTTTCTGTAGTAACCATGTGCTTAGCCAAATGTCTTTTATGCTGTTTCTATGACTTCCTCAAGAAATTGGCAGATTAAAACTCCTTCTACTTTGAAATTCTCAGATATGCATCCTTGATCTCTCAGAATTCAGCTGGAAAATGTGCTTTACTTGTTTAGTTTTTCTTTTTTTAAAAGTATCTATTTTTTATTTATTTGATATATTTTTAATTTATGCTTCAAATGATTTCCCATTTTCTGGCTCCCCACTCCCCAAAAGTCCCATAAGCCTTCTTCCCTCCCCCTATTCCCAAATCAACCCCTTCCCACTTCCCTGTTCTGGTATTCCCCTACACTGCTGCACTGAGTCTTTCCAGAACCAGGGGCGACTCCTCCGTTCCTCTTGGACATCATTTAGTATGTTGATTATGTCTTGGGTATCCAAGTTTCTAGGTTAATATCCACTTATCAGTGAGTGCATACCATGATTGATGTTTTGAGACTGGCTTGGCTCACTTAGTATGATGTTCTCCAGCTTCATCCATTTGTCTAAGAATTTCAAGAATTCATTGTTTCTAATGGCTGAATAGTGTGTAACTATTCATTGTGTAACTATACCACATTTTTTGTATCCATTCCTCCATTGAGGGACACCTGGGTTCTTTCCAGCTTCTGGATATTACAAATAGGGCTTCTATGAACATAGCGGAGATATGTCCTTACTGCATGCCAGGGAATCCTCTGGGTATATGCCCAGGAGTGGCATAGCAGGGTCCTCTGGAAGTGTCATGCCCAGATTTCTGAGGAACTGCCAGACAGATTTCCAAAGTGGTTGTACCATCTTGCAATCCCACCAGCAGTGGAAGAGCATTCCTCTTTCTCCATATCCTTGCCAACACCTGCTGTCTCCTGAGTTTTTAAACTTAGCCAGTCTGACTGGTGTGAGGTGAAATCTCAGGGTTGTTTTGATTTGCATTTCCCTAATGACTAATGAAGTCAAATATTTCGTAAGGTGCTTCTCAGCCATTCGAAGTTCTTCATGTAAAATTTCTTTGTTTAGCTCTGTACCCCACTTTTTAATAGGGTTATTTGCTTCTCTTGGGTCTATCTTCTTGAGTTCTTTGTATATATTAGATATTAAACCTCTGTCTGATTTAGGGTTAATGAAGATCTTTTCCCAATCAGTTGGTTGACATTTTGTCCTTTTGACAGTGTCCTTTGCCTTACAGAAACTTTGTAATTTTATGAGGTCCCATTTGTCAATTCTTGATCTTAGGGCATAAGCTATTGGTGTTTTGTTCAGGAACTTTTCCCCTGTGCCCATGTCCTCAAGGGTCTTCCCCAGTTTCTTTTCTATTAATTTCATTGTGTCTGGTTTTATGTGGAGGTCCTTGATCCACTTGGAGTTGCGCTTAGTACAAAGAGATAAGAAATTCATCAATCTTACTCATAAAGTCTATATGCAATACAACTAGAAAATCTGGAGAGAATGGACAATTTCCTAGACTGATACCAAATTCCAATATTCAACCAGGATCAAGTAGATCATCTAAACAGATCCATAACCCCTAAAGTAGTAGAAGGGTTCATAGAAAGCCTTCCAACCAAAAAAAATCACAGGACCAGATGGTTTTAGTGCAGAATTCTATCAGACCTTCAAAGAAGACTTAACACCAATACTCTTCAAACTATTCCACACAATAGAAACAGAAAGAACACTACCCAACTCGTTCTACAAAGCTGCAATTATGCTGATAACCCAAACCACAAAAAGATCCATCAAAGAAAGATAATTTCAGGCCAATATCCTTTATAAATATCGATGCAAAAATACTCAATAAAATTCTTGCCCACCGAATCCAAGAACACATAAAAATGATCATCCACCATGATCAAGAAGGCTTCATCCCAGGGATGCAGTGATGGTTCAATATAAGGAAATCCATCAATGCTATCCACTACATAAACAAACTCAAAGAAAAAAAAACCACAATATCATTTCATTAGATGCTGAACAACCATTTGACAAAATTCAGCATTCTTTCATGCGAAAAGTCTTGGAAAGAACAGGAATTCAAGGCCCATAACTAAACATAGTAAAAGCAATATACAGCAAACCGGTAGCCAATATCAAACTAAATGGAGAGAAACTTGAAGCAATCCCACTAAAATCAGGGACTAGACAAGGCTGCCCCTCTCTCTCAATATATTTTCAATGTAGTTCTTGAAGTCATAGCTAGAGCAATTAAACAACAGAAGGAAGTCAAAGGGATACAAATTGGAAAGGAAGAAGTCAAACTATCACTATTTGCAGATGATATGATAGTATACTTAAGTAACCCAAAAAACTCTACCAGAGAACTCCTACAGCTGATAAACAACTTCAGCAAAGTGGCTCATTATAAAATCAACTCAAGCAAGTCAGTAGCCTTTCTATAATCAATGGATAAGCAGACTGAGAAAGAAATTAGGGAAATGATACCCTTCACAATAGCTACAAACAGCACAAAGTGTCTTGTGGTGACTCTAACCAAACAAGTGAAAGACTTATAGGACAAGAACTTCAGATCTTTGAAGAAGGAAATCAAAGAATACCTCAGAAAATGGAAAAAATCTTCCATGCTCATTGATTGGCAGGATTAATATAGTTAAAATGGCTATCTTGCCAAAAGCAATCTACAGAGTAAATGCAATCTCCATCAAAATTCCAACTCAGTTCTTCATAGAGTTAGAAAGAGCAATTTAAGTGAGGTAACCCAGACTCAAAAGATGAATCATGGTATGCACTCACTAATAAGTGGATATTAACCTAGAAAACTGGAATACCCAAAACATAATCCACACATCAAATGAGGTACAAGAAGAATGGAGGAGTGGCCCCTTGTTCTGAAAAGACTCAGTGAAGCAGTATAGAGCAAAATCAGAACAGGGAAGTGGGAAGTGTTGGGTGGGAAAACAGGGGGAGGGAAGGGGACTGATGGGACTTTCGGGGAGTCGGGGTCCAGAAAAGGGGAAATCATTTGAAATGTAAATAAATATATCAATAAATTAAAAAATATATATTAAAAAAAGAAAGAGCAATTCTCAAATTTATCTGGAATAACAAAAAACCCAGGATATGTAAAACTATTCTCAACAGTAAAAGAACTTATGGGGAAATCAGTATCCCAGACCTCAAACATTGCTACAGAGCAATAATGATAAAAACTGCATGGTATTGGTACAATATCAGGAAAGTAGATCAATGGAATAGGTTTGAAGACCCAGAAATGGACCCACACACATATGGTCACTTGATCTTCAACAAAAGAGCTGAAGGTATCCAGTGGAAAAAAGATGCCTTTTCAAGAAATGGTGCTGGTTCAATTGGAGGTCAACATGCAGAAGAATGAGAACTGATCCATTCTTATCTCCTTGTACTAAGCTCAACTTCAAGTGGATCAAGGACCTCCACATAAAACCTGACACACTATGCTTCACTTGTTAGAGTTCATAGAATAATTCTGGACCTTCCAGGTTATCTATACAAATCTTAATCCTTATTATCAAAACAGAAAGTAATAGTCCATTAAATCTAATTATAGCTCAATCTGTTCTTTATAAAAGTTTAGAGAATTTGTATGTGAATATTTTCAATGACTTTTTTTTTATCTACAACATTCTATCACATCAGCAAACTTCACATAATTATTCAATCACTCTTAGGTAAAAATCTCTTTTAGATTTAAACTTATAATGATAATAAGACATTAAAACTCCATTTATTACCTATATAACAAGGCAATTTGATTCTCATCTAATACTTTGGATAACATGTATAGAAATAGATTTTAGAAAATACAAATAGGAATTGTGTTACAAAATTGTTAAACTTCTAATAGGGAAAACCAATTAATTTGTCTATATGACCTCAAAATTCACTATATGCTATTTTTTGTTTTTTTGTTTTTTTTATTTTATACATATATATATATACATATATATATGTGTATATATATATATATACACATATATATATATATATATTTGGTGTATGCATGGGTGAAGGGATGAATGTGTTCATGTGGTGGAAGGAAACAACAGTCCATTTTCTCCATTTCTTCCATGCTGCTCAAGTATGAAACTTACATCATCAAGTTTGCAAGAATGCAGGTTTATCAGCTCAATGTATGTGTTATTCTTGAAAATGGAACATTTTCTTGCAAAGTAAACATCTTTCACTTAAACAGTAAATATGAGAATGTTGTTCTTAAGAGACCTAATATTGCTTATCTCTGAATTCTGTAACAATATTTTGGATACTAGATTATTACAGTCATCCTTAATAAAAAGGGCAAAAATAAAAGCAACCTGCGATAAGAAGAGTTGGTGGAGAGACTAAGTGAGTTTGCTGTGAGATTTTGTGTCCCAGTGATGCCACAAGTTACATCTATAGTGTCTCACCAATATTTCTACTCAAACATGACCTTAACAATCATAACAAGAATTTACATACTAATGTTTATAAGGATTGGGGACACTTCAACCCATCATAAAGAACTATAGGCAATTGGTTTTTCTAGAGAAGAACACAAAAATTGCTTTGTCAGTACCAATTAGACAAACCAGAAAACATATCTAATTAATATTGTAGGACTAGGAAATGTACAACTATATATTTAGGAATATATATGTTTGTATATGTACTTATAAGTATATAACAACAATTAATGAAAAAGTAGCGATGGGTTTTAAGGAAGGCAAGTGGTTATATGTGGGATGGTTTGGATAAAGGAAATAGTGCTGGGAAATGATGTAATTATATTATAATATTAAAAAATAAAGGAGATAATTAAAATAGATATGCTGTAAAGAATTTTAAAATTTAAAGAGAATAATAGGAAACTTCTTTTGCAAAGAAAGTATAATATGTGTATAGGCTAAACATTCATATATGATTATGGTTTCTAATAAATTTCCATTTTCTGTCATAAGACATTTAAAATACTTGGAATCCCATTAACAATAAGCTTTTTACATGCTGACTAGATACTTGGTAGGGGGTTTCAGGTTTGGGATGGTATGTGGTAATGATCCAGAAAAAAAAAGCATGCCATAAAGAATTTGACACTATTTATATCCAAGAGCTTAGAATTTGAAGGCAGAAATGAATATCAATCATTAATGGATATATTTATTATATCTATGTGCCAAAACCTCCATAAAAATCCAAATGACCAAGTTTTGGGAACTAGATTGCTTCAACATTTGGAGGGGTTATTATGGCATGAAAGCAGTAGACCTCTTCCCTGAACTTTACTCATGCCTTTCTTTCACCTGAGTATTCATATATAACTTTCTTGATGCTTTTCATAAGTATGTTAGAACACAATTTGTTCTTAAAGTCCTTGGTACCTCCTTAACTATTTAAGCAAAGTGAAAGGACAGTATGAACTCCTAACTTATTGCCTGCAGATAAAAAAATAGACATCACAAAATAAGACATTATACAAGCATTGAAAGTAGAAAGCATTCTTTAAAAATTGAACTATTATCGTAAGGGACATAATTCTATCTCTAGGTAGACAGAGGACATAAGAGAGTGAGTCAAATTATGGCACATCCACTTGGTGTTTACAGATGTATTAATAATTAATGGAGAGAAATCCTGACACATTTTACTAGCTCAGGTGTGAAATGTGTAATGTTGAGTTAATCCTGATTATCAACAGAGCCATTTATCAGTCAAAATCATAGGAGTTACAAGTTAGAGCAAATTATTACTGTACTGCTCATGATTCAAGATAGGCAAGGATTACCTACAAGCTCAATCACTGGAAGATTTTGATTTCCCATTTCTTTCTACCATTTTTTTAATTTTTTAAAAAAGATTTATCAGTTATTATATGTAAGTACACCTTTTAGACACAACAGAAGCAGGTGTCAGATCTCATTATATATGGTTGTGAGCCACCATGTAGTTGCTGGGATTTGAGCTCAGGACCTTTGGGAGAGCAGTCAGTGCTCTTACCCTCTGAGCCATCTCACCAGACGCTCCTTCTACCTTAATAGTTGAAACTTGTTCAGATTTTTCAAAGTTGAATTACAAGTCTGTTTTTTACTACATGACACAGGGAACATTTTCTTTGCTGTAGGCCTTATTTTTCTCATTTATAAAATTAAAACAATGAAAATTCACAATTTCTAGTGTTGCATTGAAGTATAAGGATAGCATTAATTCATATAAAGCATATATAAAAATACTTTCTAGATTTATGTATTTAATTTTAGGGATTTATTTCATGGTTTACTTATCATTTAATAGATTTTTTAAAGTTCTATGGAGTAAATACCTTTTCCTCCAAAATACATCTTTATATATGCCTTTTCTATGCAAAGTTTCGTTATCTTGCTTTTCTTAAAATATTTTGGTTTCTGATTGTTTGAATTACTTAACATTAAAGCTTGTTTTTTCACACTCAGTGGCTTGTGAATGTCCATTCTAATTTTACAGTGACACTAAAATCCACAGGAACCTCTCTGTGCCTAAGACATTCTCATGGTTTTTGCCTTTGGTTTATCCAATTCAGAAAATCATTCAACTTTTGAGAGAAGGTTTACCAATCTCCTGAACGAAAGGTTAACACATCAGCAGCCCAGAGATCACTAGCCAGCATGATAGACAACAAAAAGAGGATTTGAGACCTGTACACTTTCTCTCTTTTCTACAAAAATTGAATTGTTCTTATTGTATTGTTCCACTCGGACTACTATGATGAAGGTTTTTCACCTGAATAATGTATAAATGCATGCCTCACAGTTACATAAGTTCAGAGGTCCCAAGTCACAGTTCAAAAGATTTTTGCATCACTTATTGACAGTTCTTTTCTACCAAGTTGAAGAAGAATAATGTGCATAAAGCCAGTCACATTCAGATCAACAGATGTAGAACTGATATCATGGTTTTGTTCTTCTGCAACTGAAATATCATTTTTGTAAAAAGAAAACATCATAAGAAGATATTATTATTTTCCTGCTTGTCCTGTTTTGTCACAAAGGTGTTATTAGCATAAAATACCTGTACTTTTTCTTTAAATATGATACTAAAATGGTCTTAGGCAATATTGAATTTCTCAGCAACATAAGAGTTCTGTATTAGTATATGGCTAAACAGAAACATGAGGGAAGCAGATGTTTCTTCTTTAAACCACTTTTGTAAGAACTTTTTCACAAATGAAGATTGAGGAGTTCTGATCATCAATTACTCTTAGTCAAATACTCTTTTATAAACTGAATGTTATTTTTATTAAAGAATCACATAAACCTTTTATCCTTATTATTTTACTTTTCCTTAAAAAAAATAACTTCAGAGACTTAAAAGCTCTGAATTTTCTTGAAAACCTGGTGTAAGAAGAATTGATAGCACATTAATTTTCTGAAATGATATCATGTTTATCTAATCATCAATTGTTAAGAAAATATGCATAAAATTGGTGAATCTTAGACTGTAAGTCAGTGTTAAATTTAAAAAGATTATCCAACACAGTTGAGTTCTGGGATATTCACATTGGCATCATCCTTTAAGACTATGTACTCATGTATATAAAATATGGAATACTGCATAGTACATTAGGTATAATTTTTCACTTAGAATTTTGGATGAATTCTCATATTATAATCAGGTATTTATACATAGCTTTGATCTTCTACACATTTTTTCAATGTCTATTTGTTTTGCTAAATGGTCTAAGTTCTTCTCGGTATTTTGTATGGTTTTTATATCAACTGATCAACTAAAGACAAAAAGGAAGTTTTCTGATCTCATGAAGAGGGTAGAGGAAAAATTTGGGAATATGAGTTTATGCTCACTTAAAATAATAAAAAATAGGTTTCTTACAAACTAAACACTCTATTCTCTTGAATGCCTTTGCTCTGCACTTAAAATTAACAAAAAAAATATAGACACAGCAGGCAAATCTTCAACTGTTACACAATGATAACACTCTTCAGTGGCTGGATTTTCAGATTGGCAACATCTTTTAAGATTCTTCTTTTAAAATTCGATATATTTTTTATTTACATTTCAAATGAGTTCCCCTTTTCTGGCTTCCCACTCCTAGGATGTCCCATAAGCTTTCTTCCCTCCCCCTATTCCCCCATCCATCCTTTCCCACATCTCTGTTCTGGTATTGCCCGATACTGCTACACTGAGTCTTTCCAAAACCAGGGGCCACTCCTCCATTCTTCTTGGACATTATTGATGTGTGGATTATGTTTTGGGTATTCCAGTTTTCTAGGCTGTTATCCACTTATTAGTGAGTGGATACCATGATTGATCTTTTGAGACTGGGTTACCTCACTTAGTATGAGGTTCTCCAGCTCCATCCATTTGTCTAAGAATTTCATGAATTCATTGTTTCTAATGGCTGAATAGTATTCCATTGTGTATATATACCACATTTTTTTGTATCCATTCCTCCGTTGAGGGACACCTGGGTTCTTTCAAGCTTCTGGTTATTATAAATAGGGCTGCTATGAACAGAGTGGAGCACGTATCCTTATTACATGCTGGGGAATCCTCTGGGTATATGCCCAGGAGTGCTATAGCAGGGTCCTCCAGAAGTGTCATGCCCAGTTTTCTGTGGAACCACCATACTGACGTCCAGAGTGGGTGTACCAATTTGCAACCCCACCAGCAGTGGAGGAGTGTTCCTCTTTCTCCACACCCGCTCCAACACCTGCTGTCTCCTGAATTTTTAATCTTAGCCATTCTGACTGGTGTAAGGTGAAATCTCAGGGTTGTTTTAATTTGCATTTCCCTAATGACTAATGAAGTTGAGCATTTTTTAAGATGCTTCTCCACCATCTGAAGTTCTTCAGGTGAGAATTCTTTGTTTAACTCTGTACCCCATTTTTTAATAGGGTTGTTTGGTTTTCTGGAGTCTAACTTCTTGAGTTCTTTATATATTGGATATTAGCTCTCTATCTGATGTAGGATTGGTGAAGATCTTTTCCCAAATTGTTGGTTGCCGATTTGTCCTCATGATGGTGTCCTTTGCCTTACAGAAACTTTGTAATTATATGAGGTCTAATTTGTCAATTCTTGATCTTAGAGCATACAGTATTGGTGTTCTGTTCAGAAACTTTCTCCCTGTACCGATGTCCTCAAGGGTCTTCCCCAGTTTCTTTTCTATTAGCTTCAGAGTGTCTGGCTTTATGTGGAGGTCCTTGATCCATTTGGATTTGAGCTTAGTACAAGGAGACAAGGATGGATCAATTCCCATTCTTCTGCATGCTGACCTCCAGTTGAACCAGCACCATTTGTTGAAAAGGCTATCTTTTTTCCATTGGATGTTCTCAGCCTCTTTGTCGAGGATCAAGTGGCCATAGGTGTGTGGGTTCATTTCTGGATCTTCAATCCTGTTCCATTGATCCTCCTGCCTGTCACTGTACCAATACAATGCAATTTTTTAACATTATTGCTCTGTAGTATTGCTTGAGGTCAGGGATACTGATTCCCCCAGACTTTCTTTTGTTGCTGAGAATAGTTTTAGCTATCCTGGGTTTTTTGTTGTTCCAGATGAATTTGATAATTGCTCTTTCTAACTCTGTGAAGAATTGAGTTGGGATTTTGATGGGTATTGCATTGAATCTGTTTATTGTTTTGGCAAAATGGCCATTTTACTATATTGATTCTACTGATCCATGAGCATGGGAGGTTTTCCCATTTTTTGAGGTCTTCTTCCATTTCCTTCTTCAGAGTCTTGAAGTTCTTGTCATACAGATCTTTCACATGTTTGGTAAGAGTCACCCCAAGATACTTTATACTGTTAGTGGCTATTGTGAAGGGGGTCATTTCCCTAATTTCTTTCTCAGCCTGCTTATCCTTTGAGTATAGGAAGGTCACTGATTTGCTTGAGTTGATTTTATAACCTGCCACTTTGCTGAAGTTGTTTATCAGCTGTAGGAGTTCTCTAGTGGAGTTTTTTGGGTCACTTAGGTAGACGATCATGTCGTCTGCAAATAATGATAGTTTGACTTCTTCCTTTCCAATTTGTATCCCTTAGACTTTCTTATGTTTTCGAATTGCCCGAGCTAGTACCTCAAGTACAATATTGAAAAGATAAGGAGAAAGAGGGCAGCCCTGTCTAGTCCCTGATTTTAGTGGGATTGCTTCAAGTTTCTCTCCATTTAGTTTGATTCTGGCTACCGGTTGCTGTATATTGCTTTTACTATGTTTAGGTATGGGCCTTGAATTCCTGTTCTTTCCAAGACTTTAAGCATGAAAGGATGCTGAATTTTGTCAAATGCTTTTTCAGCATCCAATGAAATGACCATGTGGTTTTTTTTCTTTGAGTTTGTTTATGTAGTGGATGGCATTGATGGATTTCCGTATATTGAACCAACCCTGCAGCCCTGGGATAAAGCCCACTTGATCATGGTGGATGATCGTTTTGATGTGTTCTTGGATTCGGTTGGCAAGAATTTTATTGAGTATTTTTGCATCGATGTTCATAAGGGAAATTGGCCTAAAGTTCTCTTTCTTTGTTGGATCTTTGTGAGGTTTTGGTATCAGCGTAATTGTGGCTTTGTAGAAGGAATTGGGTAGTGTTCCTTCTGTTTCTATTTTGTGGAATAGTTTGAAGAGTATTGGTGTTAGGTCTTCTTTGAAGGTCTGATAGAATTCTGCACTGAAACCATCTGGTCCTGTGCTTTTTTTGGTTGGAAGACTTTCTATGACTCCTTCTATTTCTTTAGGCATTATGGGACTGTTTAGATGGTCTAGTTGGTCCTGATTTAATTTTGGTATTTGGTATCTGTCAAGGAAATTGTCCATTTCCTCCAGATTCTCCAGTTGTGTTGAGTACAGGCTCTTGTAGTAGGATCTGATGATTTTTTGGATTTCCTCAGTTTCCGTTGTTATATCTCCCTTTTCATTTCTAAGTTTGTTAATTTGGATACTTTCTCTGTGCCCTTTGGTCAATCTGTCTAATGGTGTATCTATCTTGTTGATTTTCTCAAAGAACCAGCTCCTGGTTTTGTTGATTTTTTGTATGGTTCTCTTTGATTCTACTTGATTGATTTCAGCCCTGGGTTTGATGATTTCCTGCCTTCTACTCCTCCTGGGTGAAATAGCTTCTTTTTGTGCCAGGGCTTTCAGGTGTGTCATTAAGCTGGTAATGTATGCTCTCTCCATTTTGTTTTTGGAGGCACTCAGGGCTATGAGTTTTCCTCTTAGCACTGCTTTCATTGTGTCCCATAGATTTGGGTATGTTGTGTTTTCATTTTCATTGTGTTCTAAAAGTCTTTAATTTCTTTCTTTATTTCTTCCTTGACCAAGGTATCATTGAGTAGAATATTGTTCAGTTTCCACGTGTATGTGGGTTTTCTGTTGTTTCTGTTGCTATTGAAGACCACTTTTATTCCATAGTGATCAGATAGGAGGCATGGGATTAGTTCGATCTTCTTATATTTGTTGAGGTCTGTCTTGTGACCAATTATATGGTGGATTTTAGAGAAGGTACCATGAGGTGCTGAAAAAAGGGAATATTCTTTTGCTTTAGGATAGAATGTTCTATATATATCTGTTAAATCTAATTGGTCCAAAGCTTCAATTAGTGTCATTGTGTCCCTGTTTAGTTTCTGTTTTCCTGATCGGTCCATTGAGGAAAGTGCAGTGTTGAAGTCATCCACAATTATTGTGTTAGGTGCAATGTGTGCTTTGAGCTTTAATAAAGTTTCTTTTACGAAAGAGGGTGCCTTTGCATTTGGAGCATAGATGTTCAGGATTGAGAGTTCTTCTTGTTGTATTTTTCCTTTGGCCAGCAAGAAGTGTCCCTCAGAGTCTCTTTTGATGACTTTGGGATGAAAGTAATTTTATCTGATATTAAAATGGCTACTTCAGCTTGTTTCCTGAGACCATTTGCTTGTAAAATTGCCTTCCAGCCTTTTACTCTAAGGTAGTGTTTGTCTTTGACCCTTAGGTGTGTTTCCTGTAAGCAGCAAAATGTAGGGTCCTGTTTATGTATCCAGTCAGTTAGTCTATGTCTTTTTATTGGGGCATTGAGTCCATTGATGTTAAGAGATATTAAGGAATAGTGATTGTTACTTCCTGTCATTTTTGACGTTAATTTTTAAATTTGATTGGTTAACTTCTTTTGGGTTTGATGAAAGGTTGCTATCTTGCTTTTTCTAGGGTGAAGCTTGCCTCCTTGTATTGGGGTTTTCCTCCTATTTTCCTTTGTAGGGCTGGGTTTTTTGATAGATATTGGGTAAACTTGGTTTTGTAATGGAATATCTTAGTTTCTCCCTCTATGGTGATTGAGAGTTTTGCTGGATATTATAGTTTTGGCTGGCATTTGTGTTCTCTTAGAGTTTGCATGAGATCTGCCCAGAATTTTCTAGCCTTCATAGTCTCAGGTGAAAAGTCTGCCCTGATTCTGATAGGTCTTCCTTTATATGTTACTTGGCCTTTTTCTCTTACTGCCTTTAATATTCTTTCTTTGTTTAGTACATTTGGTGTTTTGATTATTATGTGACGGGAAAGATTTCTGTTCTGGTCCAGTCTGTTTGGAGTTCTGTAGGCTTCTTGTATATTCATGGGCATCTCTCTCTTTAGGTTAGGGAAGTTTTCTTCCATAATTTTATTGAAGATATTTGCTGGCCCTTTAAGTTGCAAATCTTCACTTTCATCTATGCCTATAATCCTTAGGTTTGGTCTTCTCATTGTGTCCTGGATTTCCTGGATATTTTGGGTTACAAGCTTTTTGCATTTTGCATTTTCTTTAACTGTTGAGTCCATGGTTTCTACGGAATCTTCAGCATCTGAGATTCTTTCTTCTATCTCTTGTATTCTGTTGTTGATATTTGCATCTCTGTCCCCTGATTTCTTCCCAAGGCTTTCTACCTTCAAAGTTGTCTCCCTTTGAGTTTTCTTAGTTGTTTCTACTTCTGATTTTAGATCATGGATGGTTTTGCTTAGCTCCTTCACTTGCTTGTTTGTGCTTTCCCGTAATTCTTTAAGAGATTTTTGTGTTTCCTCTTTCATGACCTCAGCTTGTTGACCAAAGTTCTCCTGTATTTCTTTAAGTGTTTTTTGCGTTTCCTCATTATTGACTTTTGTGTTCTCCTGGATTTCTTTCAGTGATTTTTGTGTTTCCCTTGCAAGGGCTTCTAACTTTTGATCCATTTTCTCCTGAATTTCTTTAAGTATGTCCTTCATGTGTTCCTGTACCAGCATCATGACCAGTGATTGTAAATTTAAATCTTGTTTTACTGGTGTGATGGGGTATCCTTTACATGCTGGTAAAGGAGAATTGGGTTCAGATGTTGCCATATTGCCTTGATTTCTGTTAGTGATGTTCATGCATTTGCCTTTTGCCATCTAGTTCTCACTGGTGTTAGTTGGTCTTGTCAATGCTGGACTTACCAGTGCAAGCTGCCCTTTCCCAGGTGGCCTCTGGTGCACAGCTTACCTCCTGCACTGCCTGGAGACAGGGTGCTGTTGCCCAGGCTGTTCAGACCCCGAAGAAGACACCTGAAGGCTCCTGCTGGGGCCTGCTGGATTCACCAGAGCCCACAGACTTCTCCATGCTGGCCGCCCAAAAACCCCTCTTGCCTCTTGCAGGACCTGGAGATGTGGTGTTGCAGCACAGGCTGATTTGGATCCGGAAGGGGAGAGGTCTGAGGGCTACAGCCAGAGGCCTCAGGACTGAAGCCTAAGCTTCGTGCCACAGTAGCAAGCTGTGCTGTGAGCTCCCACACTGTCTCTGGGTGCACACCAGGTCTCCCGCACTTCCTGGAGACCGAGTGCTGTGGCCCAGGCTGTTCAGATCCCAAAGCAGGCACCTGAAGGCTCCTTCTAGGGCCCGCTGGATTCACTGGAGCACACCAACTTCTCCCCGCTGGCCGCCCGGAAGCAGTCTCCTGAGTTTTTATTCTTAGCCATTCTGACTGGTGTAAGGTGAAATCTCAGGGTTGTTTTGATATGCATTTCTCTAATGACCAATGATTTTGAGCATTTTTTAGGATGCTTCTCAGCCATCCGAAGTTCTTCTGATGAAAATTCTTTGTTTAGTTCTGTACCCAATTTTTTAATAGGGTTATTTGACTCAACTCCAAATGGATCAAGGACCTCCATAAAAAGCCAGACAGTCTGAAGCTAATAGAAAAGAAACGGGGGAAGACCGTTGAGAACATTGGTACAGGGGGAAATTTCCTGAACAGAACACCAATAGCTTATGCTCTAAGATCAAGAATTGACAAATGGGACCTTATAAAATTACAAAGTTTCTGTAAGGCAAAGGACACCATCAAAAGGAGAAGTCGGCAACCAACAAATTGGGAAAAGATCTACATCCAACAGAGGGCTAATATACAATATATACGGAGAACTCAAGAAGTTAGACCCCAGAAAACCCAATAACCCTATCTTTTAAGATTCTTAAGGCAGACCATGGATTTATTTCTCTGTTACACTATATAAGTTATTAAAATACTTGATTGGAAGAGAGAAATAAATGTGGGCCTGTTTTGGCTCACTCATGCCCATCATTGTCAGAAATGACTAAAATTCTTTTGTATAAACTGAATATTATTTGTTGTTGGATATTTTATTTATTTATATTTCCAATGGTATCCCCTTTCCCACTTTCCCTTTCAGAAATCCCCTATTGCATCCTCTTCCCTCAACTGCTTCTATAAGGGTGCTCCCCTACCCACCCATCCATTTCCAGCTTTGTACCCTGGTATTCTCTTACCCTGGAGCATTGAGTCTTCCCAGGACCTAGGGCCTCTCCTCCCACTGATGACCAACGAGGCCATCTTCTTGCTACATATGCAACTGGAGCTATGGGTCACACCCCTGCGTACTACTTGACTGGTGGTTTTAGTCCCTGGGAGCTCTGTGGGATCTAGTTGGCTGATATTGTAATTATTCCTAAGGAGTTGCAAACCCCTTCAGCTCCTTCAGTCCTTTCTCTAACTCCTCCATTGAAGACACTATACTCAGTCTAATGGTTGGCTCTGAGCATCCACATCTGTATTTGTCAAGCTCTGGCAGAGCTTCTCAGGAGACAGCTATATCAGGCTCCTGGAAACCAGCACTTCTTGCCATCTACAATAGTCTCTGGGTTTGATGTCTTTATATGAGATGGATCCCCAGGTCAGGCAGTCTCTGCCCTTTCCTTAAGTCTCTGCTCCATGCTTTGTCTTTATATTTCCACCCTTAAGTATTTTGTTTCCTCTTTTCAGAAGGACTGAAGGACCCATATTTTGGTCTGCCTTCTTCTTGATCTTTATATCGTCTGTGAATTGCATCTTGGGTATTCTGAGATTTTGAGCTAATATGCACTTAACAGTAAGTGGTTACCATCTGTGTTCTTTTGTTCTTTTGCCTAAGAATTTCATAAAGTCACTGTTTTTAATAGCTGTGTAGTACTTCACTAGGTAAATTTGCCATGTTTTCTGTATCCATTCCTCCTTTGAAAGATATCTGGGTTCTTTCCAGCTTCTGGTTATTATAAATAAGGCTGCTATGTACAGAGTGGTACATGTGTCCTTGTTATATGTTGGAGTATCTTTTGGGTGTATACCCAGGAGTGGTGTTGCTGGGTCTTAAGGTAATACTATTTCCAGTTTTCTGAGGAACCACGAGACTGATTTCCAGAGTATTTGTACCTGCTTGCAATCCCACCAGTATCTTATGTCTCTAAATTCTCACCAGCATCTGCTATTACCTGAGTTTGTCATTCTGACTGATGTGAGGGGGAATTTTAGTGTTGTTTTGATTTGAATTTCCGTGATGACTAAGGATGTTGAGCATTTCTTTAGGTTCTTCTCAGTCATTTGGTATTCCTCAGTTGAGAATTCTTTGTTTAGCTCTGTACCCCATTTTTACTAGGGTTATTTGGTTCTCTGGAGTCTAACTTGTTGAATTCTTTGCATATATTGAATATTTGCCCACAGTGACATGTAGGGTTGGTAAAGTTCTTTCCCCAAGCTGTTTGTTGTCTTATTTTCCTATTGACAGTCTGCTTTGCCTTATAGAAGCTTTGCTATTTTTAGAGATCCCATTTGTTGAGAACTATACAAACCCTTTATGTATTTTATTTTATTTTATTTCCTTTAACAAAATAACTTTAGAGAAATAAAAGCTCTGAATTTTCTTGAAAACCTAGAGTAAAAGAAGAATAAATAGTACATTCATTTTCTGAAATGGTCCCAGGATTATTTGAAACCCCATTTCTGGCTGTTCCTTTCAGAACTTCCAGTTATATGAGAGTATACTCATGGCATTAATTTTGATGTTTCCACTAAAATAAAGAGAGAAAAAATCTTGGCATCTAGTTAATGTGCATGACCTGAATTATTATTATATATTGATTGTAATAAAAGTAGTTGTTAATGAAATGCCCATGTCTTCTAACTTTTAAGGATATTAATTATGTATGTGACTACAGTTTAGAAAATTCTGTACTGGTAAACACCAACACAAATCATTTGCCAAGTAAATAACCACTTTGTCAACAGAATTGATTTGTGCCAGTAAATTATATATATATGTCTCTGTGAAATTTTTAAGTAATACAAAATTATAATTATAATATACTTTTAGGAATTGAATCATTTTCATTGATATTTCAATTATTCACATTTCAAACATTATTCCTGTTCCAGGTTTCCCCTCCAAATGTGCCCTATTCCATTCTTCCTTCCCCTGCTTCTAGGAAGGTTCCCCCACCTCAAATCCTGCCTCACCTCCCTACCCTTACCCTATGCTATGGCACTGAGGCTCCATGGAACCAAGGGTCTCACCTACAATAGATTCTAGATAAGGCAATCCTCTACAAGATGTGCAGCTGGAGCAATGGGTTCCTCCATGGGTAAACATCCCTTGGTAGATTACTTCCTGGGAGCTCTGGGGTGGGGGGATCTGTATGAATGCTATTGTTGTTCTTCCTATAGGGTTACCAACTTATTTTTAGTAAAGAGTTCTTCTTCAATGTATATATGGGCTTTCTGTTTCTTCCTTGTCATTAAAAGCCAACCTTAGTCTATGGTGATCTGATAGGATTCATGGAATCATTTAAATTTCTTTATTAATTGAGGGTTTTTGTGTCCAATTACATGGTCAATATTGGAGATCGAGACAAGAGTTGTTGAGAAGAAGGTATATTAGTTTGTTTTAGGGTGAAATGTTCTGTACATATTTGTTTAATTCATTTGCTTCATAATGTCTCTGTGTCTCTATTTTCTGTTTTCATTGTCTGTCCACTGGTGAGAGTAGAATGTTGAAGTCTCCAATTATTCTTCTGTGAGTTTCAATGTGTTCTTTGAACTTTAGTAACATTTTGCTTCCAAATGTGAATGCAGTTGAATTTGGGGTGTAGATGTTCCCAACTGAGGGATCATCTTTGTAGATTTTTTCCTTGGTTGTGTATTAAGTGTCCTTCCTTATCTTTTTTGATAACATTTGTTTCAAAGTCTATTTCATTTGATATTAGCTTATTTCTTTTACCATTTCTTGAGAAAATATCTTACAGACTGTTAATCTGAGGTAGTGGCTGTCTTTGTCACTGAGGTGTGTTTTCTACATGTAGCAAAATTCTGATTCTTGTTTACATATATAATCTGTTAGTCTATGTCTTTTAACTGGAAAATTGAGTCCATTGGTGTTAAGAAATATTCGGGACCACTGTGCTTTGATTCCTTTTTTGTTTTTGTTTTTGTTTATTTTTGTTTTGTTTTGTTTTTAGAGGTAGAATTATGTTTGTGTAGCTATCTTCTTGTGGGTTTGCTATAAGATCAATTTCTTGTCCCCCCAGCCCCTGGGTGTAGATTTATTCCTTCTGTTCGAGTTTTACATTTACTATTCTTTGTGGAGCTGGATTTGTGGAAAATTATTTTCTTCTTCTTTTTTATTAGATATTTTCTTTATTTACACTTCTTTTTTTATTTTATTCAACATATTTTTATTTACATTTCAAATGATTTCCCCTTTTCTGGTCCCCCACTCCCCGAAAGCCACATAAGCTCCCTTCCCTCCCCCTATTCTCCCACCCACCCCTTCCCACTTCCCTGTTCTGGTTTTGCCTTATACTGCTACACTGAGTCTTTCCAGAACCAGGGGCCAATACTCCATTCTTCTTGTACCTCATTTGATGTGTGGATTATGTTTTGGGTATTCCAGGTTTCTAGGATAATATCCACTTATTAGTGAGTGCATACCATGACTGATCTTTTGAGACTGGGTTATCTCACGTAGTATGATGTTCTCCAGCTCCATCCGTTTGCCTAAAAATTTCATGAATTCATTGTCTCTAATGGCTGAATAGTACTCCATTGTGTATATATATACCACATTTTTTGCATCCATTTTTCTGTTGAGGCATACCTGGGTTATTTCCAGCTTCTGGATATTATAAATAGAGCTGCTATGAACATAGTGGAATATCTTCTTTATTCCATGCTGGGGAATCCTCTCGGTATATGCCCAGGAGTGCTATAGCAGGATCTTTTGGAAGTGATGTGCCCAATTTTCTGAGGAACCGCCAAACTGATTTCCAGAGTGGTTGTACCAATTTGCAACCCCACCAGCAGTGGAGGAGTGTTCCTATATCTCCATATCCTCGCCAACATCTGCTGTCTCCTGAGTTTTTAATCTTAGCCATTCTGACTGGTGTAAGATGAAATCTCAGGGTTGTTTTTATATGCATTTCCCTGATGACTAATGAAGTTGAGCGTTTATTAAGATGTTTCTCCATCATCCGAAGTTCTTCAGGGAAGAATACTTTGTTTAACTCTGTACCCCATTTTTAATAGGGTTATTTGGTTTTCTGGGGTCTAACTTCTTGAGTTCTTTGTATACATTGTATATTAGCCCTCTATCTGATGTAGGGTTGATGAAGATCTTTTCCCAATTTGTTGGTTGCTGATTTGTCCTTTTGATGGTGTCCTTTGCTTTACAGAAACTTTGTAATTTTATGAGGTCCCATTTGTCAATTCTTGATCTTAGAGCATACGCTATTGGTGTTCTGTTCAGGAACTATCTCCCTGTAATGATGTCCTCAAGGGTCTTCCCCAGTTTCTTTTCTATTAGCTTCAGAGTGTCTTGCTTTATGAGGTGGTCCTTGATCCATTTGGAGTTGAGCTTAGTACAAGGAGACAAGGATGGATCATTTTGCATTCTTCTGCATGTTGACCACCAATTGAACCAGCACCATTTGTTGAAAAGGCTATCTTTTTTTCCATTGGATGTTTTCTGTCCCTTTGTTGAGGATCAGGTGGCCATTAGTGTGTGGGTTCATTTCTGGATCTTCAATCCTGTTCCATTGATCTGCCTGCCTGTCACTGTACCAATAACATGCAGTTTTTAACACTATTGCTCAGTAGTATTGCTTGAGGTCAGGGATACTGATTCCCCCAGAATTTCTTTTGTTGTTTAGAATAGTTTTAGCTATCCTGCTTTTATTTTATTTTATTTTTTTTTTTTTGTAATTCCAGATGAATTTGAAAATTGCTCTTTCTAACTCTATGAAGAATTGAGTTGGGATTTTGATGGGTATTGTGGTGAATTTGTATATTGCTTTTGGCAAAATGGCCATTTTAACTATATTAATCCGGCTGATCCATGAGCTTGGGAGGTGTTTCCATTATTTGAGGTCTTTTTCCATTTCCTTCTTCAGAGTCTTAAAGTTCTTGTCATACAGATCTTTCACATGTTTGGTAAGATTCACCCCAAAATACTTTATACTGTTTGTGGCTTTTGTGAAGGGTGTCAGTTCCCTAATTTCTTTCTCAGCCTGCTTATCCTTTGAGTATAGAAAGGCTACTGATTTGCTTGAGTGGATTTTATAACCATCCACTTTGCTGAAGTTGTTTATCAGCTTTAGGAGTTCTCTAGTTGAGTTTTTTTTTGTTTTGTTTTGTTTTTTTTTGGGGGGGTCTCTTAGGTAGAATATCACATCATCTGCAAATAATTATAGTTTGATGTCTTCCTTTCCAATTTGTATCCCTTTGACCTCCTTATGTTGTCGAATTGCCCAACCTAGTACCCCAGATACAATATTGAAAATATAAGGAGAAAGGGGGCAGCCCTGTCTAGTCCCTGATTTTAGTGGGATTGCTTCAAGTTTCTCTCCATTTAGTTTGATGCTGGCTACCGGTTTGCTGTATATTGCTTTTACTATGTTTAAATATAGGCCTTGAATTCCTGTTCTTTCCAAGACTTTAAGCATGAAAGGATGCTGAATTTTGTCAAATGCTTTTTCAGCATCCAATGAAATGACCATGTGGTTTTTTTCTTTGAGTTTGTTTATGTAGTGGATTGCATTGATGGATTTCCATATATTGAACCAAACTTGCATTCCTGGAATAAAGCCTACTTGATCATGGTGGATGATCATTTTCATGTGTTCTTGAATTTGGTTGGTATGAACTTTATTGAGTATTTTTGCATTGATATTCATAAGGGAAATTGGTCTGAAGTGTTTTTCTTTGTTGGATCTTTGTGTCATTTTGGCATCAGAGTAATTGTGACTTCATAGAAGGAATTGGGTAGTGTTCCTTCAGTTTCTATTTTGTGGAATAGTTTGAAGAGTATTGGTGTTAGGTCTTCTTTGAAGGTCTGATAGAATTCTGTACTTAAGCCATCTGGTCCTGTGCTTTTTTTTGGTTGGAAGGCTTTATATAACCACTTCTATTTCTTTAGGGGTTATGGGACTGTTTAGATGACATATTTGGACCTGATTTAGTTTTGGTATTTGGTATCTGTCTAGGAAATTGTCCATTTCCTCAAGATTCTCCAGTTGTGTTGAGTATAGGCTTTTGTAGTAGGATCTGATAATTTTTTGAATTTCCTCAGTTTCTGTTGTTATATCTCCCTTTTCATTTCTAATTTTGTTAATTTGGATATTTTCTCTCTGCCCTTTGGTCAGTCTGGCTAATGGTTTATCTATCTTGTTGATTTTCTCAAAAAAAAAAAAAAAAAAAAAAAAAAAAAAAACAGCTCCTGGATTCGTTGACTCTTTTTATGATTTTCTTTGTTTCCACTTGACTGCTGAGTCAAAGTTTCCACTTTCAGCCCTGAGTTTGATGATTTCCTGTCTTCTACTCCTCCTGGGTGAATTGGCTTCTTTTTGTTCCAGGGCTTTCAGGTGTGTCATTAAGCTGCTAGTGTATGCACTCTCCATTTTCTTTTTGGAGGCACCCATGGCTATGAGTTTTCCTCTTAGGACTGCTTTCCTTCTGTCCCAAATATTTGGGTATGTTGTAGCTTCATTTTCATTAATTCTAAAAAGTCTCTGATTTCTTTTTTTGTTTTTTTCTTTGGCCAAGGTGTCATTGAGTAGATTATTGCTCAGCCTCCATGTGTATGTGGGGTTTCTGTTGTTTTTGTTTCCATTGAAGACCACTCTTACTACATAGTGATCTGATAGGAGGCATGGGATTAGTTCGATCTTCTTATATTTGTTGAGGTCTGTCTTGTGACCAATTATATGGTCGATTTTGGACAAGGTACCATGAGGTGCTGAGAAAAAGGTATATTCTTTTGTTTTAGGGTGAAATGTTCTATAAATATCAGTCAAGTCCAGTTGGTCCAAAGCTTCAAATAGTTTTATTGTGTCCCTGTTTAGTTTCTGTTTTCCTGATTGGTCCATTGAGGAGAGTGGAGTGTTGAAGTCCCCCACAATTATTGTGTTAGGTGCAATGTATGTTTTGAGCTTTAGTAAAGTTTCTTTTACGAATGAGGGTGCCCTTGCATTTGGTGCATAGATGTTCAGAATTGAAAGTTCTTCTTGGTTAATTCTTCCTTTGACCAGCAAGAAGTGTCCTTCTGTGTCTCTTTTGATGACTTTAGGTTGAAAGTCAATTTTATCTGATATTATAATGGCTACTCCCGAGACCATTGGCTTGTAAAATTGTCTTCCAGCCTTTTACTCTAAGGTAGTTTTTGTCTTTGACATTGAGGTGTGTTTCCTGTATGCAGCAAAATGTAGGATCCTGTTTCTTTTTCCAGTCTGTTAGTCTATTTCTTTTTATTGGGGAGTTGAGTCCATTGACGTTAAGAGATATTAAGGAATAATGATTATTACTTCCTGTCATTTTCAATGTTATTTTTTATATTTGAGTGGTTATCTTCTTTTGGGTTTGAGGAAAGAAGGTAACTATCTTGCTTTTTCTAGGGTGTCGCTTTCCTCCTTGTATTGGAGTTTTCCTCCTATTATTCTTTGTAGATCTGGGTTTGTAGAAAGATATTGTTTAAATTTGGTTTTGTCATGGAATATCTTGGTTTCTCCATCTATTGTGATTGAGAGTTTTGCTGGGTATAGTAGTCTTGGCTGACATTTGTGTTCTCTTAGAGTCTGTATGAGATCTGCCCAGGATCTTCTAGCTTTCATGGTCTCTGGTGAGAAGTCTGGTGTGATTCTGATAGGTCTTCCTTTATATGTTACTTGGCCTTTTTCTCTTGCTGCCTTTAATATTCTTTCTTTGTTTAGTACATTTTGGGTTTTGATTATTATGTGACAGGAGGTTTTTCTGCTCAGGTCCAGTCTGTTTGGAGTTCTGTAGCCTCCTTGTATATTCATGGGCATCTCTTTAAGTTGGGAAAGTTTTCTTCCATAATTTTGTTGAAGATATTTGCTGGCCCTTTCAGCTGTAAACCTTCACTCTCATCTATACCTATTATCCTTAGGTTTGGTTTTCTCATTGTGTCCTGGATTTCCTGGATGTTCTGGGATACAAACTTTTTGTATTTTGCATTTTCTTTGACTGTTGAGTCAATGGTTTCTATAGTATCTTTGGCATCTGAGATTCTTTCTTCCATCTCTTGTATTCTGTTGTTGATATTTGCATCTATCAGCCCTGATTTCTTCTCAAGATTTTCTATCTCTAAAGCTGTCTCCCTTTGTGATTTCTTAGTTGTTTCTACTTCTGATTTTAGATCCTGGATGGTTTTGCTTGGCTCCTTCACTTGCTTGTTTGTGTTTTCCTTTAATTATTTAAGAGATTTTTGTGTTTACTCTTTCATGACTTCTGCTGTTTGACTCACTTTCTCCTGCATTTCATTAAGCTTTGTGTGTGTGTGTGTGTGTGTGTGTGTGTGTGTGTGTGTTTCTTCTTTATTGGCATCTACTCTTGAGCCTTATTCTCCTGAATTTCTTTAAGTGTTTTTTGTGTTTCCATTATACGGGTTTCTAGCTTATTCATGTTCCCCTGTATTTCTTTAAGATATTCATTTATGTCCTTTTTGTGTTCTTCTAGCAGCATCATGAACAGTGATTTTAAATCCAAATCTTATTTTTCTGGTGTGTTTGTCTAATTAGGACTTGCTGATGTTGGAGAGTTTGATTCAGATGCTGCCATATTGCCTAGGTTTCTGTTAGTAGCGTTCCTGAATTTGCCCTTTGCCATCTTGTTATTTCTGGCATTAGTTGGTCTTGTCTCTGGCTGGTATTTGTGCCTCCTGTGAGGCTCTATGGTTATTTCTGCAACACTGGATGGCTGGGTTTCCCCTGTTACAGATTGCTAATGTGCTGCCCTTCTCTTGGGTGCTCTTGCAATCCTAGTGTGCCTTGCCCCAGGTTGTCTGTGTAAACCAAACGGTGCTCGTTTTCTCCTTCAGTGAGTGCTGACTGATGGTCTATGCTGCTTCAAGACCTTTTTTGAGTGCTGGTCACTCTGCTGGGCAGCCTATCTCCCAACCGGGTTGGTGTACACAAGGCTAGCCTAGCTGCTGAGGCCCTGAGTCTAGGCAAATACCTGGCAGGCTAAGGCCTTAGCAAAGTTCCCCTCGGGCTATGACTGTTAATTGGTTCTGTCAGGTGGCCAGGATGGTGGTTTCATGTGGTCCATGAAAGTGCTGGGAGAGTCTGCTAGGCTAACAACCTCCTGGCCAGGTTAGCACACAGATGGCCCACCGAGCAGCCCAGGGCCTGGGGGCATTCCAAGGCCTGACTCTCTTAGACTCCCCCCCCCCAGCTATGTTAGCCTCAGGCTATGACTCTTAGCTGACTTTGCCTACTAGAACTCTCTGGCATCCTATAGTCAAAATGGGGGCTTATGGGACTTTCGGGGAGTGGGGGGCTAGAAAACGGGAAATCATTTGAAATGTAAATAAAAAATATATCGAATAAAAAAAAAAATCAAATAGACTTAAAAAACATGGCAGAGCGTGAGCCGGGCCGGGCAAACAACCTCCTGGCCCGGTTTGCACATTGATGGCCCCTGAACAGCCCTGGTCCTGGGTGCAGGCCAATGCCCGTCAGGCTTAGTCCCCCAATGTTGGCCTTGAGTTATATTTGCGTACCTCAGTCTGCCTGATTTCTCTGGCGCCTGAGATCCAAGATGGAGGAGAGACTCTTGTAACTGACTGGCAGGAGGCAGATGTTCTGATGTGGCTTCTGTGTGGTGAAATGTGCTGTAAATCTGCCACAGCTTGTAGCCCGACTGGCCAGCAAAGGTCAGTGGTAGCGGGCACAATGCCTGCCTGGACCCTGTCACCTTGGTTCCACTGCTGATAGCCTTTCCACAGGGTCAGTTGCCGCTGTTGCTGCTGCTGCGGCTACTCCCTTCCTTCCTTTTTTCCTTCCTTCTTTCCTCCCTTCCTTCCTTTTTATGTGGGTTTTTGGGAGATAAAACTCAGGCCTGTGTGCTTGCAATGCCAGTGCTTTACCCACTGTGCTTCCATCCCAGTCCTATAGCCATATTTCTTAAAGGATATCAGAAATCTGGAGCCTGCCCTGTGTGTGACAGTAATTGTAGCTCAGGCAGGAATCACGTTTTCTTCTAGTCAGGTGAGGTCTCAGGAGTAGACTGGAAAGAAAACAGGATTCAGGGAGCCATGGACAACTTCAGCTGGAAAGGAGCCTCTCTCAAAAATTATTTTTTTTAATTTGGTTTGGCCATGGAATATTTTGATTTCTTCATCTATGATAATTGATAGTTTTGCTGGGTATAATAGCTTGGGCTGGCATTTTCCTTCTCTTAGGGTCTGTATGAAATCTGCAGAAGATATTCTGGCTTTTAGAGTCTCTGTTGAGAAGTCTGGGGTAATTCTGATTGGTCTGCCTTTATATGTTACTTGATCTTTTCCCCTCATGAGTTTTAACATTCTTTCGTTGGTGTTTTAATTATTAACTGACAGGAGGAATTCTTTTCTGGTCCAATTTTTTGGAGTTCTGTTGGCTCCTTTTATGATTATGGACATCTCTTTCTTTAGGTTAGGGAATTTTTCTTCTACAATTTTGCTAAAGGTTTTTACTGGCCCTTTAAGTTGGGGATCTTTGCTCTCTTCTACACCTATTATCTTTAGGTTTGATCTTCTCATTTTGTCCTGGATTTTCTGGATGTTTGGGGTTAGGAGCTTTTTGCCTTTCGAATTTTCTTTGACTTTTGTGGCAATGTTTTCTGTAGTATCTGCTGTACCTGAGATTCTCTCCTCTATCTCTTATATTCTGTTGGTGATGTTTGCATCTATGACTCCTGTTCTTTTTCCTAGGTTTTCTATCACCAATGTAGTCTCACTCTGTGATTTCATTATTGTTTCTATTTCCATTTTTAGATTTTAGATGTCCTTGTTCATTTCCTTTGCCTGCTTGATTGTGTTTGTTTTCCTGTAATTCTTTAAGGGGTTTTTGTGTTTCCTCTTTAAAGACTTCTGCCTTTGTACCTGTATTCTCCCTTATTTCTTTAAGGGATTTATTTATGTCCTTATAGTTGGTCTTTGCACTGTGTACTGCCTTTTTCTTTTTTCTTGTCTTTCTTTCTTTCTTTCTTTCTTTCTTTCTTTCTTTCTTTTTTTTTTTTTTTTAGCATTTCACTATTTTGTCATTTATTGCTGGGAGCCAGCCCCAGCAGAGGTGCTTCTTCTTGGTTCTTATGGAAAATTTAGGGTGGCTGTATAGTATAAACTATACTTGTCTATGTCTAAGTTTCTATGCTTGTGTAGCTGACCTGCCTTCCATTTTCCTCTGACACCAGAACAGCAGGACATTAGGCAAAGGATTAGTTGCTAGAGCCTTTTCCCTATTGTCCAGATGCCTCTTGCTTGTCTGTCTAGTGGGACATTAGGAGCAATAAACTTCTATTGACCCAGAAGAAGAGAATAACACTTGCAGAAAGAAAAACTTCTACATAAATAAAATTGCATAATGTCACATAAATTCTTACATACAGCTTGCAACATTCATATTTTCACACAAACTCAGCTGGGCCAAGCTTGGATGCATTCTCAAAATTTCATACTTACACACACACACATGCATACATTCTCACAATTACATACTTACACACACATCCATACTTACATATGCATATGGAGCAAAAGGCCAAGCACTGGTGCAGAAAGAACTCCCTCATTCTGGATGAAAAATGGACTCCAATATTTTTGTATTGAGAAAGAAAAGGGTTCCACCTTTTTAATGCTAAATGAATTAAATCCATGTTTGTAAGAAAAAAGCGTTGTTTCTCTTAATAAGACTCAGCCTGTCTTGTCCTTACTGTGGGACCTCTCCTGTCCCATGGTAAGGAGAAGCCTGCCTGCTCTTTTTACTCTCTGCAATATCTTCTTTTTTCCTCTTGTCCTCCACCTCCTGCACATTGTTCTCTTAGTTATTTTATGTTACCTACAGTTTCTAAGTTAGTCCACTCTCCATTCTCCTTCTATTCTTGTTCTCTTCTGACTAAAACTTTTCCTCAGTTAAGATCTTCTCTCAGCCTCTGTTCCTCTCATGTAAACTCTTCTAGTTTCTCTTCTTTTTGTCCTCAGCCCTTAAACATCTCTCAGAATACATGATTGCATGTTACAAATTTCATCATGAGTTAAAACATAACGCCAAGTCATAAATAAAATATAAGTTCACAACAGAGTATATTTACATGCATATCCATTAGGAGTTATTGTCTAGCTAGATATCTATCATTTGTCTTCTCTACAGATTCATAGAAAGTTTAAAATCATAACTAAATTATAAGTGAAGTTTTTTATAAATTAACCCCATCAATATTTTATCTTCACTCCTGGCACCTATAATAAATTGTTAGGTCCCTTTTTATGACCTTTGATTAATTGTTTTACAACTTCTTGGAATATGCTGTAACTAGGAGAAAGTCTGTTTGCCATCTAAGAGCAATTAACTTGTGACACTTGGGAGACTGACAGAATTCTCATTGCAATTTTGACTATCAGAAAAGGACCTAGTAGAAGTCCCATTATAAAAGAACTTAATAATCACTGATATAATATTAGGAATTCTTATAGGATCATCATTAAAACTTAAGTCACCCATTGCTCTACATAGCATCACTATAAGACAGTACATCTTGGTGGTTCTGCAGAGATCTGCTCCAAAGGGCACTGCTATTACTTATTGATTACTATGTATGTTTAATAATAACAGTAAAAGCATATTAATAGCAGTAATCTTTCATAAAATTAGTGCCACACACCCTTGATGAATGTGGGCTCACCTGTCACAGATCATATAATAATCTGAAGCAGGCATTTCAGGATGATCACCTGCTAGTATATCAGCTTGTCCTATTTTGGCTCCTGACACCTCCTCTCTTCAAATAATATAAATGAACCATACATATCTCCCTTTGAGCAGTCCTGATGGCAGACCCTAGGTCTTTCAAGATGACTGGAAGAAGAAACAATACCAAAATAACCAATCCTATAATAATTCCCAAATTTATAAGAAAATTCCATAAAGAATTATCTTTAACAAAATTTATGTTTGATTTTGAAAAATAATCAGCCAATTTTGCTGCTGAAAAACTCTTCAGTCTGGAGTGACTGATAGCACTGATCTGGGAATGTAAAGTGTTCATATCAACAGCAAGTTGAATTGTTCCACACACCATGTATCTGTTTCTAGGACATTTCTGATTCATTGTAGGGCAGAGAGGTGACATAAATCCATTTATAATTGGCATGGCATGAGGTAGTTAAATGTGTTTTAATATTTGGAATCTGAGTTCCTATGAAAAGGTTGGCTTCATCCAAATCATATTCTATCTGTCAAACTTCTATTAATTCTATCCTGAGTCATCAATGCTAAACAAAAATTTTTGTCAATGAATTTAAAAAGGTAGCAGTGTATATCTGTTGGACTAGGGAGGCAGCAGAAATTGCAACTGATCCTAAGATAGCAATTAAGACAGTAATGTCTAACATAAGCCCAGTGATGAATCTCTTAGATCATGATAATAAAATTGACAGTCTATACCAAGGCAGACGAAGCAAAAGCATTACATCAATGTTATGAGAAAGCAATTGGTGACAAAACATAAAGTAGCTAGTATACAATGAGAAAAAATATTATGATACAATGGGGAAGTTATCCAATTGGTCAAAGAAACATTCTAGGAGAAAATGATACATAATAGATTTATATTTAACAATTTTTATCCTTGTATCCTCCCGGTATATAATTAAATGTACAATTAGATGCAATCAGGAACTATATCTTCAGTTTCTTCTTTTTCTGCAGTCTCTGTCTTGGTGGAGAGTTTGCAGATGATGATGGCTCTGAAGTATGCTTGAAGAAGTGACAGGTATGGAAGTCTCTGTCCATGGAGAAGGCCTGCCACAATCAATTGGTCTGGCATCTACAGGGTCCTGTAAATATATAAACAGAGCTTCTCCCTGAAAATCATCCAGTCTTTTTTATTATCCAGTTAGTAGGTCTTCATTTTAGAAGAGGCTCGAAATGTTTAGAAATGAACTTTTTCTTTTTTATAACATATTATAAGGAGATGAACAATTATGATTTTATTTTGTAATTTAGATGCCTATATCTTTTAAGGTCTGATGAGATCACTTTACAATAGCATGTCTCTGTGAATTATAGGAGATGTCAATAGAATATTAGAAACTAAAAGTCAAACACCAATTTTAAAGGGCTTTTTAAGTTTTTTTTAAAAGGCATTGTCTGATTTTTGAGCCATTGGCATATCCAAGATTATAAAATAATGAAACAAACACTGTATCATATCTTTGAAAGCTTTCCTAAGTTAAGAAAAAGCATAAATAGTAATAAGACTTAAGTGTACAAACGTACAGGAATAAAGGGTAACTTTCCAAAAGACAGGACATATATAACATTTGTCTGTTTTAAATCATGAGGTCACAAGCTCATCAGGGGTTAATTCTCAAGCTTAGCTAACAGCTGTGCAGGAATTCAAGAGCAGTTTCACTAAGTGATACAGTGATTTGCAATGTAAAACTTGGAAAGGCACCAAGCTTTTTTTTAAAGAAATTAAATCAATCCTTGCCTTCATGTATAGGACCCATACATGAGGAGCCTGAGGTAGGTTCCTCACACTGTACGAGCTAAGAACTATATTTTCCATAGCCTCTATCAGATGCGCAACAGATTCCTCAAAATGTTTTTCTGTATAATATTAGCATGCCTTATAATAAGGGTATCTCTATTAGGCAAGTATTTCCATGCTTCTAAGTTGTAGCTGATTATTCTTACTAGAGCTTTCTATGCCTTTTTTTTTTTTAGTCCAGATTTTTTATATATCCATCCACAGTAAAAATTCATCTTTAGTTAGATAGGCTCTGGCTTTTTAAAACTGATCACGAGGAGTCATAAGCAATTTAAATGACAAAGGTTCCCATAAGTGATCCTTTTCTTCTTTGTTATTCTCCATACTCACTGGGAAACAGCCTACTAATTCATCCAGTTGCTGAGTTTGGAATGCACCAAAGTAAATCTGGCAGTCCTCTTTGCTTTCTTTTTACATTTTTCAGGGCATCTTGAGGAATGACTTATATTTAAATGTTGCATGGTAGGCCACTCATATTTATGATATTTTGCTAACTTCTTTTCTGATTCTGATTCCTCCTCTGAGGTTGATTTTTCCTCTTCTGAACCATCACTACTCTCTCCTGAACTACTTTTCTCAGACTTTTCTGTAGAGCTATAAATATTTTTCTTAGATCCTGAGCAAGACTGTCGTAATGGAGTCTGCTCATGAGGAGGTAAATCCAGTGAGTGTCTCTTGGGCATCTAAGGCCCTTTTGTCATCTGCTAATGTTTCCTTAAATTCATTCCAAATAGCAAGTGCTTTAAGGAGTACAGTCACGCTAGGTACATTTTCATGAGTACTCCATAGCCTCAATAATACTGTCAGTCCTTGGGACCTCCTCTTGAGTTGGATCCAAATTTGGCTTGTTGCTGAACCTTCTTTCCCTCAGGTTCTTCTCCATTTCTATCCCTACAGTTCTTTCTGACAGGAACAAATATGCTCCAGAGTTTTAACTGTGGGATGACAATTTCCTTCTCTCACTTGATGCCCTGTCTTCCTGCTGGAGGTGGGCTCCATAATTTCCCTTACCCTACTACCAGCATTTCATCTAACATCCTTCCCTTTGTTCCATTGCTGGTGGGATTGCAAACTGGTACAAGCACTCTGGAAGTCAATCTGGAAGTTCCTCAGAAAGTTGGAAATAGATTGACCTGAAGAACCAGCAATACCACTCTTGGGAACATACCCAAAGGATGCCCCCACCCAGCCACAGGAACATGAGTTCCACTATGTTCATAGCAGACTTATCTGTGATAGCCAGAAGCTAGAAATGACCCAGATGTCCCATGACCAAATATTAGATACAGAAAATGTGGTTCTTTAACACAATGGAATACTACTCAGTTATTAAGAATGAGGACATCCTTAGATTTAGAGGCAAATGGATGTAATTAGAAAGTATCATTCTGAGTGACGTAACTTAGATCCAAATGAACATGCATGGTATGAACTTACTAATATGTGGATATTAGCTAATAAATAAATAAATGATGAGAGAGAGAGAGAGAGAGAGAGAGAGAGAGAGAGAGAGAGAGAGAGAAAGAGAGAGGAGAGGATACCCAAGATAGAGTCCACAGAATTAGAAAAGGTAAACAAAATGAAGCGGCCAATTGAGGACTCCTCAGTCTCCCTTGGGAGGGAGAAGAAAGCAATCACAAGTGGGAAAAGAAGGGAGAGAGAGACCTGGGAGGAAAATTGGATGGGGGGGGGGGACAGAATAACCTGATCTATTATTGGATGAGGAAAAAGAACTGAAGCCCTGAGGGCGAGCAGAATGCAAGGAAACAGGAAACCGTGGGGGAATCACTCCAGAATGCATTTTGCATTTTATTTGACTCTTGTGTTAATGTTCTCTATGTTATCTTCTACATCTGAGATTCTCACTTCTATCTCTGTATTCTGTTCACAATGCTTGCATCTAGGATTCCTGGTCTCTTTCCTAGGATTTCTATCTCCATACTTGTCTCGCTTTGTGATTTCTTGACTGTTTCCAATTTCCTTTTTTTTATCTTGGATGGTTTTGTTCAATTCATTCACCTGTGTGGTTGTGTTTTCCTTTATTTCATAAAGGAATTTATGTGTTTTCTCTATAAGGGCATCTATCTGTTTCCCTGTATTCTGTGTTTTTTAAGGGAGTTATTTATGTACTTCTAAAGTCCTGTATCACCAATATCAAATGTTATTTTAGATCAGAATCTTGATTTTCAGGTGCGTTGGGGTATCCAGGACATGCTGTAGTGGTAGATCTGGATTCTTATGATGCCAAATAGCACTGGTTTCAGTTGCCTGTGTCCTTTCACTTGTCTCTTATCATCAGGTTATCTCTGGTGTTAGTTGGCCTTAATACCTTTGACTGTAGCTTGTCCCTCCTATTAGCCCGTGATCCTGTGTATGTCAGCACTCCTGGGGGGCAAAGGGTCAAGCTTTCTTCTGGGTGTCAGCACTTTTGGCTGAGATTGGGTTACAGATGGCTGTAGCAGTGTTTGCTCCCAGGTGTAGTTGGAAACTAGCTATGTTCCAGGCTTTCCTGTAGTGCTTATGTCCGCTGTGCCCTAGGGCTGGTTCCACTTAGGCCAGGTATTGGGGAGGTAGTGATGGTCTCACCTATGAGCACGGGTGTGTCAACACTCCTTGGAGACAAGCTTTCTCTTGGCAGGATTGTGGTGCAGAGTGCTGTAGCACAGGGTGCACAGGGAAACCAGAAGCAGGAATTGAATATTTCTAAGAGACATAGCTGTACATTTATGTCAAAGGAAGACCCCCCCCTTTTTTTAATAAAAATAAGATGATTGACCCTGTTTCTTGTTGTCTACAAGAAGTTGATAGTAGAATCTGTTGCTGGATATACCACATATTTCATATACAAAACTTTAAAAAATAATAACCTAATGATAAGATGTTTTTCAGAAAATACTCTCTTTCCCATTCATGACATTCAAAGCAGAGACTCATAAGTTGCCATTCAGCTTAGATTAAGTAACTACTTGGTGTTCAGTCCTAAATAAGACTTACATATCACTATGGTTGAGGGCAAAGAACATTATAGATATAGTAATCCAAAGTTGTTAAGAGCCAGAGATCAGACTTATTATGAAATGTCAACAGATGTGATGTGACAGGGTTATTTTAAGAATGATCACACAGCAACTATGAATTTCTATACTAGACAAGGTACCACCTACCTCTTCCCCCCCCCCCCCCCGGAAAGTATAACATGGAAGTAGTAGGAATTACTGGGAAGAATAAGGAGGTCATGAGGAGAGAGAGAGATGAGTAAAGGTCATATGGCTAAACATATTAACACTTCATGCTATATAGAATATAGTTATCAAATGTAAAACTACGAAAATATAATAAGACTGGAAAATATAAAATTGGGTTCTCAAAAAATTGATAACCAAATTTTTTCAAATATTGAATGCATTCAAAATGCATCTAAAATTTTCAGCACAAAACCTTAAAACATCATCTTATCAAATTTTAAGCCATAGAGTGTATTTTGTTAATTCCTAAAATAAGCATATTCTTAGATATTATACAATATATTAATGTTTAATAATATTCCTTAATTTATATTTAATTCATGATTCTTGATAATTTAATTATTATAACTGCACACATAAAGAAAAATGTAACACAATTGACAGCTGAAGTAGAACTTTGACAGTTATGTAGTTGCTGAACGATTTTTTCATCTGCTACTTAAAGTTTGGTTACTGCAAACTGAATTCAGATTAATGTTTGAAGTGTGTGTGTGTGTGTGTGTTCACTCTTCCACATATGCAAGCTAATTTGTCTGGTTCAGCTCAATAAAACGTTTTGCAGAATAAATGTCAACCATACATCTTGTGTTAAATAATCATAACAGAATAAACATGAGCATGCAGATTCAATTATATTCACTCAATCAAAAACATCACCTGCCATGATTGTTTAAAAGGAATATAAGGATCCTTCACAATATATACTAATATACACTACAAGATAGAAAAAAGATAATAATGTTATGTTCTCAAGTTAATTAAAATTTTAATTTCATTAACTTATTTCACATCCCTGTAGCAATTTCTCCTCCCTCCTCTCTTCCCAATCCTCAGCCCTCTCTCCTTACCTTCACTACCATCCACTACTCATCCAATTCTCTTCAGAAATGAGAAATCCTCCCATGAATGTCAATCAGCTCTAGCATATCAAGTTGAAGTAAGACTAGGATCATCCTTCCTTATTGAGGCTAGATGAGACAATCCAATGGGAGAAAATAGACCCAACAGCAGACAACAGTGGCAAAGACAGCCCATGCTCCCACTATTATGAGTCCAACTAAGCTATACAAATGTAACATATGGGGAGAGGGCCTAGGTCAGTCCAAATCAAGACCCTCTTTGTGTTTTAGTGGCATGAGCTGTCACTTGAGTTTTTCATCTTAGTTATTCTGCCCAGTGTAAGATAGAGTCTCAGAGTCATTTTGTTTTATATTTTACTAATGGCAAAGATGTCAAAGATTTGTTTAAGCATTTCTTTGCCATTAGAGATTCCTCTATTGAAAATTCTCTGTTTATATCTATATCAATTTTTAATTGTGATATTTGGCTTGTTGATGTGTAGTTTCTTGAATTCTTTTCATATTTTAAATGTTAGCCCCATGTCGGATGTGGTGTTGGTAAAATTATTTTCCCAGTCTGCAGGCTCCCATTTTGTCCCTTTTACAGTGCCCTTTGCCTTACTGAAGCTTTTGAGTTTCATGAGGTCCCATTAATTAATGCCCGTGAGATTTGTGTTTTGTTCAATAAATTGTTTCCTATGCCAATGCATTCAAGGCTGTCTGCCATTTTCTCTTTTATCAAGTTTAGTATATCTGGATTTGCCTTAAGGTATGTGATCTACTTGAACCTGAATTTTGTACACAATTATGAATATGAGTTTATCTGTATTTATGTCCATATAGATATCAGTTGGACCAACACAGTAAGGTGAAGGTGTTTCTTTATTCCATTGTATTATTTTGGTTTCTTTCTCAAAAATCATGGGTTCATAGAAGGATGGATTTATTTCTGTGTCTTTTACATGATTCCATCCATCAACCTCTGTTTTAATACAAATACCCCATTTCCCTTCCCCTGCTTCTGTGAGGATGTTCCCCCACCTACCTACCACTCCTGCCTCCTTGCCCTGGCATTCCCTTACACTGGGGCATCAAGCCTCACAGGAGCAAGTGCCTCTCCTCCAGTTGATGGTTGACAAGGCCATCCTCTGCTACACATGCCATAGATCCCTCCATGTATATACCTTGGTTGGTGGTTTGGTCCCTGGGAACTATTGGGGGTCTACTTGGTTAATATTTTTATTCTTCCTATGGGATTGCAAAATTCTTCAGTAACTTGAGTGCTTTCTTTAATTGCTCTATTGGGGAACCCGTGCTCAGTCCAATGATTTGCTGCAAGCATCAGCCTCTGTATTTGTCAAGCTCAGACAGAACCTTTCAGAAGACATCTATATCAAGCTCCTTCTCATCATACACTTCTTAGCACTAGGGTATGGGTTTAGTGACTGCATATGAGCTAGAATCCCAGGTGGGGCAGTATTGGAATGGCCTTTCCTTCAATCTTTGCTCCATACTTTGTCTCCAAATTTCTTTACATGAGTATTTTGCCCCCCTCCCTTCTAAGAAAGAACGAAGCATCCACACTTTGGGCTTTTTCTTGAGCTACATCTGTTGACCAGTTTTCAGCTTCTGTTATTACATCTTGTTTGCTAAAGATTTTCTCTTCCATTTCTTGTAATGTTGATAATGATCATATATGTAAGACCTTTAAATTTTCCTATATCTTTCATCTTCAGGATTTCCTCAATTTGTGTTTTCTATATTGTATGCATTTCTACTTTCAGTACTTGAACAGTTTTCTTCATTTCCTTCACTGGTTTGCTTATATTTTCCTGGAATTTTTTATAGGGAAATATTTGTTTCTTCTCCAAAGCTTCTGTCCTCTTTGTAAGATTGGATTTAGAGTAATTTTCTTTTCAGCTGTGTTGGAATATCCAAGGCTTCCTATAATAATAATGATGTACTCTGGTAGTGCCATATTGCCCTGTCTATTATTGCCTGTGTTGGATCTCTAATTATCGAAGTACATATATGACATCTGGGGTTCTAGGTAGCTACATGGACTCTGCTAGTACTGCATGTCTTCAAGTAAAGCTGAACCATTCTGGAAATGATATGGGGCAGAATAAGGAGCTTACATGATGGGATGGAGTTTGGACTGATGAGTATCCTTTAAGGACAATTAATAAAGTTCTTAAATCAAAAGACAATAAAGGGAAATTTGTGAACAATTTTCATTATTGTCTAAAACTTTTACTGGAACTAAGCAAAAATTACTTCCTTAGTATTTAGAACATCATGTGGGTAAATGCACATGTATATATATGCATATGCACACATGTCAGCAAGTATTATGTCACTATAAAGTTAGATGCTTCATTTTGTTTAATGCTTTTCTGAATATACCAAATATAATAATGTTTTCATTTCTTTCTTTCTTTCTCTTTCTTTCTCTTTCTTTCTTTCATTATTCTTTAAACAATACAAGGCTAACCATTTTCAGAATAAAGATCATTGTAGATCTTGACTTTCTCCCCAGTTCATTGTTATTTCAGTTAGTCATCCAAAAATTATGATTAATCATATTTTCTTTTAATTTCAAATACTCTGTATGTTAAACAAATTGGGTTTGGATGAGATGGGGATTTAAAACTCTTTTACCCTTATAAGAAAAGAAGACTATAGAAAGCATAAAAGGATTGTAGAGTACTAAGTGAAATCAACAGGAATTCTAGTAAAGAAGATACATGTCAATAATTGTCACTGTGTCCCCCAACACCAGTTACAAAAATGGTTCTCACAAAGTAGTCAAACTATGTATTTCGCACTCCTGGCATTCTCACAACTAAGAGAGTATATTTGTACTATTTCTAGCCATTGCATTAAAGGTTCTAATAATACTAACTTTGCAAAACCAATTCTGGGACAGATTTGAGGATACAGCTCATTTGTAAGAATGCTTGTCTTACTTCCATAAAGCCCTGTCTTCTGTCCTAAGCATCACATGCACTAGACATTATGGTGCATAGATATTATTCCAGCACATAGGAGGTATACGCAGAGGATCAGTTCAAGGTCATGATTGAGTACTTAGTGAACACAAAGGCAGACAGAGTTACATGTGCTGACATATTAAAACATACAAGAATGAAAATAATGTAATACAAATATGAAATACAGGAATGAAAGAATAAAGGACTGAAGAATTATGAGACTAATAGGCAGAAAAACAAAAGAAATATTTTCATTTCATCTACTTTTTACATGTGAAAATGTATTGCCTTCATCATGTAAAACTAGTAATTTGGATGAATATGTTAAATATTCTACTACTGAAAGTTTGTCTTAGTTGGGGATTTTATTGCTATGATAAAGCATCATCATTAAAAGCAACTTGGGAGGAGAGATTTTATTTTATCTTACCATAAACACATAACATAATAATTCACCACTTAAGGAAGTCAGGACAGGAGCCCAAGCAGGAATTGACAGAGAGGTAATAATGTTATGCTGCTTTAGTGGCTTTCTCTTCATAATCTGTTCAACCCAACTTCTTAGAGCATACATTACTACTAGTGTTAACAAAATTCAAATTGAGCTGGGCCCCTTCACATCAATCATCAAACAAATAATTCCTTGCTCAGAGGCAAACCTAGTAGAATAGATGCATTTTCTTAATTAAGGCTTCTCTTCTATAATAACTCTAGTTTGTGTCAAGTTGATAGAAAACTAGCAATATCATGTACATATACATATTATCTCTATCTCTTTCTCTTCTCTATATCATCTATCTATATATATATATATATATATACATATATATGTATATATATTATCTATCTCTCGTTTGTTCATTTGTCTCTTTGCTTGTTTTCTCCTCATAAGCACTTTTACATATTATGTCCAAGATCATTAGCTAAAAAGTTAAGTGTTCATAGTACTCTTTTAGAAAAATTAAATGTGTAGCATAGATATTAGAAAATCTAATTCCATTTACTTCAAAAATTGTTTATTATTGATAGCATGGCAGAAATAGTTTTAGTATTCTATGTCTTTCAGTCTGAGATATGAGTTGTTTATAGTGTAGTGAGGTATAATATGCTGTGATAGTTATTTGGCATCTTCATTAAGCAAACATCATAATTTCTATTTAGGTAAAAACTGTGATTAATTTTTGAGGTAATATATATTTAATATAAATATATTTCATTTCAGTTTCCTAGGAATTGATATGACAGTTTTGATTCATTGATTCTATGTGTTTAATTATTTTGATACATAGCTGCTAGTTATGAAAGAGTTCACTAATATTGTAGAGAACTGGTACTATTTCTTGGTATTAACAATCTTTAATGTCTATGGATTGATTGTTTGTAATCATATCATGAACAGGGGCAGAAGAGACGTCACAGTGCTTAGAATTACTTGCTGTTCCTCCAGAAGACTAGGGATTGACCTGGATCCATACTTCTCAGCATAAAGCCACCTATAACTCCAGACTCAGAGGTTTTGATTATTGGCATTGTCTTCATTAGGCATTGTGTATGTATGTATTACACATGCATACATTAGTGTAAAATATTCATACACACAAAAAATAAATATATCTCTAAGAATTACCATGAATTATCATGCTTAGTACTGAAAAGCACCTGACTACCTAGCAATGTAGTTATTTTACAATGCCAATTATTTTCTTGTTAAAATGTAAATCTGATTCTTTTCTATTCATCATATTCAGTTTTCAAGATACTTGTAGGTTTTGTTAGTATGTGGATATTTTACTGATTGTGTTTATTTTAAGATAGCAGTTGTTAATGTCAATGCCACTTTCAAAAATTATAGTAAGACTGAAGTCTAGCAAATTTATTCAGGGAGAATAAAAATCCTAAGTATTAATCAGAAGTCTCTTGCTCTAACTCTTCCTGTGATCTGCTCAGGATTGGAGATTTAACTGAGAACATTTCCTCAAAATAATTTCTCAGTTAAACAAATGCTTTCTTTAAGGGGACTTTCCATATACAATCTGTATTGTCTTAATAAATGAAGTGACATGATGGTTATCTATTTATCTGCATTCTATAGTCCAGAATAAAACAAAGTTAATTTTTAGAAAAAGTCTTAGTGAGGATAAAAGTACTACTACTATAGAGTGCTGCGACTAGGTAAATCTAACAAGCTCACATTGAACATTCTTTGAAAGTAAGAATTATGTGAGTAAATGTAAGTCTATAAAAATAGAAGTTTATAGATAGTACCTGGCTCACTGAGTTTAGTTTGAGATCTTCTAAAGCATCACAAAGTGCAATGTCTAATTATATAAATCTGTTGCATAACAAATCATGCTTTGACAAATTTAACTAAATTCTAGAAGCTTGTACTTTTTTAGTTCACATTGCACTTACTAATGGACGTGAAGAGGACATAGATCTGGACAATGAACAGGAAAGAGAGAGAGAAGTTTGGAATGCTTTCATACTATCAAGGATACATAATCATTGCTTATTCCCTCACCAAATGTTGGGCTATCACTTTTGTCCCAAGAGGTAGTATTTATAAAAGAATTTGACAACCTGTTAAAGAAATTGCTCCCATGTCCTCTAGGTGACTTCTCCTTCACTGGTATTTTAAGAAAAAATAAGAAATTCATTTAATCATTTTTATTGTTGTTGTTGTTGTTTGTTTGTTTGTTTGTTGTTTTTGGGTTTTTTTTACATATACACAATATCACATCCAAGCTCAGGTCCAATATCCACTAGTCAATGGAAATATGCCTACTTGAGCAAATCCAGGAAATGCTCTTAGTAACACTATCTCTGTTTTCCAAAATTACAATAAATCAGCTTTATAAGTCTGAGGAAACACATAAATATATGATTTAATACATTAGGAAATAGCTGTATTTTAATAAAATTGTCCACTAGAAAGGCATATGGCAATCTTTAATTCCATACAATTATTATCAGTGTTTCATAAAAATATAAAGATATTCATAGAATTATTATAAATAAATTATGGTTTTCAGTGTTGAGTGTTTAATCTAGAACCACACTCTAGACAAACACTTCATGACTCAGCTATGTACCTAACCCTTAAAAGCATTATAGTATAGAAGGAGAGGGTATGTTTTGGCACTACAGTTCGGTAATAAAACTTAGAGAGGTTAAGAGAAGATATCTTTTTTCTATTTAATGATCAGGGAAATTACAATACTCAAAATTTTCTCCTCTGTGTTTATGTGTTCCCATGTCTAGAGTCTGTATGTTGTATTGAGTTTAATCTATGAAAAACACTTATCTGTGAACCAAAGTTGAAACGATAAAACCAACATTCTACTGACAATTTGTCCAATATCACGTTTTTTTTTAAATAAGAGTTACCTTTGTTAATTCAAACAAATTCATATTTTACTCTCTTTGAAACATGGATATTAAGTGAGAGAACTGATGGTAGCATTTATAATGGTACTGGTGAGCCAAAATCTGTTGTCTTCCATACTGTGTTGTGATTGCCACACTAGTGACTTGTCAGACAAACGAATAACTAAAACAAATAAACTTTGATGCTAATATCATGCTATACTGTGGGTTGATCAACATAGTATGAGAAAAATTATGACGCTATATGTAACCTTAATAGTTTTCTAGAACTAGCATATTTTGATGATTTTAAATTTGTGTTTAAGTTTATTTTTCCATATATACATGTGTCTATCTCTACCTCAATCTCTCTCTCTCTCTCTCTCTCTCTCTCTCTCTCTCTCTCTCTGTGTGTGTGTGTGTGTGTGTGTGTGTGTGTACATATATGTATGTGAGAGAGTATAAAGATATTAATGGGTATATATATATATATATATATATATACAGTGAATTTTAGATATTAGTTGGAAAATAATCTATACTATTAATGGTAAAAGAAAACCATGTTTAAGTTACTGTTTTATTGCTGAAGATACATTACAACTGAGGCTAATTCATAGAAGAGAGTATTTAACAAGGGTGGGCGCTTGCTTACAGTTTCAGATGATTAGTTCATTATCATCATGATGGAGGGTAAGACAGTATGAGGGCATATATGGTGCTAAAAATGTAGCTGAAAATTTATGTCCTGCTTCTTCTGAGGCAGGCCAGGTGAGACAGGATCTGGTGTGTATATTTAAAATTATAAAACTCACCAGTAATACACTTAACTTCAATAGGCCACACGCACTAATCCTTTCCAAATATCCACCAACAAGAAACCAACAGAAATCTGTAAGACTAAGGGTCCAATATCATGAAAACAATGTATATAACAATGCATATAGATAGTGTTCTATTTTAAAGCCTCCACTTGTTTATGTACTTGTGAGTAATTGCAGTTAAATGTGAGATTCTAAAATAAAATAATTTTGCAAGTGAATATTATCAAGCACATATTTTGATGACTGCTTATATGTCCAATAACAACATATGGAAGAAAAACATTTTACTGTTCACATTTTCATGTTATAAAGATATATTCTTTTTATTATGTGCCTTCTTATGCTGCGTTCCTGAATTTTGATATTTTAAATGGCATAAATATGATGTAGAAAAACACATTCAATGCAAAAATCTTCAGTTATGAAATATAATCTTCTTGCCTTGTATGATCATATTCTGACTGTATATAGGCAGTTTAAATTTATATATGCATGCATATCACTTGAAATTGTTCTCCATTTTTTTAAGAGAAGATAATTTTCTTTCTTAAAAGAAGACTTTCAAGAGCTAAATATGAATGTTCCTTTACTCAAACCCAGTTGCAGTATATCAAACCTCAGGAGAATTAACAAAAACAAATTTTGTATTAGTTTTGGCTGTGACGTTTTAAAGCAGGAACATTCATCGTGAAAATTGGAGACCAGCTGCTGGTTTAAATCAGTTGAAAATGAAATAAGAACATCTATTTGAAGTGTTCATTTGATATATGTGAACATCATTCCTACAGAGGTAATGCGAACTCAATTTATAGGGGGTTCTAAAATGATAAGTCAGAAGCAATGTCTAGATCAGAAGAAGAGATGAAAAAGTACAAAATATGTATTATAAAACACCAAAGTATCAAAGAGATTATGCTCTGATAGACTGGGATGCAATCTAAGAGGAATTTGTTTCCTGCACTAGCTCATCATTCATGACCTAAGTGAAGAATGACTGAAGCTGAGATTCATTTATTTACCTGTTGGCAATGAAGCTTGACATTCATCAAGATGCACCTTGCTCTCACCTGAAAAGCATCCATATCTCGGTTTCCCGTGACAGCATAATGACATGTTCTGTTTCAATGATCTACTATTTGTCAGAATTATCATGTTACAGAAATTTCCCAGAAAGTCCCTAATATTAATACAAATGTATTCTGGCTATAAAAGCCATTGCTTCTTAGGTGGAGACTCCAGTGTCAATGGCACCAATAAATGCAAATGAAGTCACAAGATATCTTAGTGGCCTTTTGTATCGCAAAAGATCTTAACACAAATCATATATTTAGACTTTATTTGTATAATTCTGTTTATTCATGTAGTTAAGAAACCCTTTTGGACTGCAATGTAATAAAATTAACAGGAGCAGGAGAAATCATAAATTGGGTTGGAATAAATTTTGTATGTTAGAAACATACCATACCTTGATTTGTAGCAAGATGATGTAGTACTCAAGAAAAAGAAAACAAGGCTGCAAGACACAGCATCTGTCCTTCTCTCCTGTAGTGCATGCTGGCTTCAGTTTCACTACTTAGCGAAAGAAGTCCTTGAATTCCTTCCTCCACCTACCAACTGCTGGAATTTAGGCATGTGCTATCTCACCGGATTTTATGCACTTTCAGGGAATGAATCTATCTGCATGCCAGGCTATCACTGTACCAACTATGTCACATTTCTTTTTTCTTTTTTTTTTTTTTTTCATCTCCAATTATTTATTTCTTTTAGCCCTTCAATTACTTTTTCCTTTTATCAAAAACATTGATGCCTGATAGAAGCCTTTAGAATTAAATAGAATTTGATTCAAATTCAATTATTAACAATGTGTGTGATTTTGAGGAATTGACTTAAATCCTTTAAATGTCCATTTCATTTTCTTTTTTCTTTTTTCTTTTTTTTTTTTTTGGTGATACCTCCAGTAGGATTTTTTTATTGTTATTTTTTTTAGAGGATTCCCCACCATGTAATAAGGATACATGCTCTACTATGTTCATAGCAGCCCTATTTATAATTGCCAGATGCTGGAAAGAACCCAGGTATCCCTCAACAGAAGAGTGGATGCAAAAAATGTGGTATGTCTACACAATGGAGTACTATTCAGCCATTAGAAACAATGAATTCATGAAATTCTTAGGCAAATGGATGGAGGTAGAGAACTATGTCACATTTCTAATCCCTCTGCTGTTTCGCTGCTTTTTCCTGTCTCATGAATACAATGCTTTGAATATACACATAACTGTTAACTGAGGATTGTAGAACTAGAACTAGAAATCATTTCATTCTCTATAAAAATTATTTTTGTCTTTTAATATTAATAGTATTAGAAAACATAGTTTTATATATGAAGATAGAGGATAAATGATTATGCAAGTGAATAAATAAATATATTAAAAATAAATTGATATGAATGCACAATTAAAAACTATGTATATTTTTAAACTTATCTGTTGTTATACAGTTACATAGAGTGTGAAGAACAAAAGAGAGTGAGGAACAGATTTTAGCATATTTAACCTAACAAAACTCGCTAGACCAATTCCTGCATCAGTGCTTTACCCAGGAAGCTTAATCTCACTGTAAAGAGTTTTAATTTTAACTCCCAACTTTTCAGAGTAAGTCAACAATAAATAATATAATATTAATGTGCTTAATATTCAGAGGATAATGCAGTAATACATCAGATAATGACCTTTAGCTCAATGATGACAACCTCTTTAACAGTGTGTTTTAAAACTGTTGCTGAAATAAAATGCCCCCTCAAAAAACAATTTAGTAGACAAAGAGCTTTTTCTTCTTCTGCTTTGTCTGTTTGTTTTTAATCTCAAAAACCTAAGGTATAGTCCATCATAGACTATGTAGATTAAGATAGAAATTTGCAGCAACTAGTCAGATTTCATTCATAATTAAGGGCAGAGAGAGATAATAAATGCAGGATTGATTATTTGTTTTGAATCACTTTCACATACTTAAAGAGTTCTTGTGAATATATGATGTAATACACAATGGGTTGGTTTAACCATAATAACCATAAATCAAGATAATTACTCACAGATATACTCAAAGGCCATGCTGATCTAGACACTGAGCTCAGTGAGATTCTTCTAAGGTTATTCTAAGTTGTGTACAGGTGACTGACCATCATGCAGTAGTTTTCAGAAAATGTAATGCTCCATATACTCATAGCCATCTTATATTGTATAAGAATAGTCTGTTCTCCCTAAAGTAGTGATTTCACCTGAAGACATTTTTCAGAACATTCATAATTAACTCATATGATACTGCATACACACTTTATTTGTACTTATAGTAAATAAATAAATACATAAAATATCTGTGTTTATTTCTAGTCTAATATATTCACAAATATAGTGCCTGATTTAATCCAGGACAAATATGTTGAAAGAATAACACTCAGTTACATAGATGTTTTCAAGACACTTGCAGTTGACTCTGAAAAATAAAACATACCAAGATGAATTCAGATTCCTCTTACATAAAAAGGGACACAAGTCACTAGTTTAATGAAAATGATGCAAAAGATGTGTAATACACATTGACATAGTATGGCTGCATTACAAATTAATGCATGTGATTACATATAATCTAGTATCTCTTTCTATGAAATATACCTATCAACACAGAATGAACAGAAATTCCTTAAGGCAAATCCATCTCTGAATAATTTTGTTGCTAATGTATTAATACTTAATTTAATATGCATTTGATAAAATACTAGCATTCTTCAGAAAGTAGCTTTAACAGTTCAATTTTTAGTGGAGAGAAAATCTTTGTTCTTCTATATAACATTCCAGAGTATATTTTAAGTTTTGGTGAGCTATTATGTTTGCTAACTGATTTATTTACTAATTGTACCAGAGTTTTTGCAAAGCCATTGCAGCTGACATGCATTCGGAGTGATGGCACCTAGGTCTTGAAGTAGCCTGTGTCACTGACTGTTAGGTGGTTGTTTCTTTGAAGGATTCTCAGAGCCTTTGCATAACTTAGTCCTGAGATGTATTTGGCAAACCAAGTAGTCTTTTATGGCTGAGAATCACTTCGGTGGTGGTTACTTTAAGACACACTTAGATCAGATAGAGGTTTTTGTGTGCAAAAATTGACTTGCTGAAAGTGCCTTTAGTGTAACATTAAAACACTTCTGGGATACTGCCCTTGTTCAGTCTCTAAGGGACTGATTGCTTGAGAAAGCCTAAAATTCATCCTGCAGTGTCTTTCTTCAATCAATCATCCTCCTTAACCAAGAACGATGACAAGAAACTGCTATATGTTTTTACTTTAACAAACATATTTCTGTTTATATTTGTCTTGGAAAAACATGGAAAACAAGAAAGGGGAAAGTGGCAAGATTTACCAAAGTCCCATATTCCAATTAGTCTCTATATTCATTCCATTCTGAGAGTGTAAAATCAAAATGCTTATTTTAGAAATTATGATTTATTAAAAATATTTTTATTACCTTTCCTCCATCCTATCCCTTCCATATATCCTTTCCCATGCTTCAAATTGAAAGGTTTCCTCATTTCTTATAGCATATATATATATTCCAAATTTAATCTGTTGAATTCATATGATGTTGGGTGACTAGAAGTGTACAAATGACTTTTGTGCTTTGTCCCAGAGGAATTCACCTGTAGCTGCCTGTGGCTACATTCAAACGGGATGCTGGGTCACCTGGAAGGAAAACTGAGGATGGGAACAGGGTGACTGGAGAAACTTGGAACCAAGACAAGACTTTCTGCTTAAGGTACAAAGTTTAATGAAGGTCTCCAAATACATATAGGTGGGGCAAGACCCCTCCCCTAAAACCTGAAAACAGGTCTGCAGAACTGGTTCTACTTGCTCTACAGGAGGCTGGATTCAGGTGGAGGCTAGTGTTCTTTTTTTATTTTTTTAATTCGATATATTCTTTATTTACATTTCAAATGATTTACCCTTGGAAGTCCCATAAGCCCTCTTTCCTCCCCTTGTTCCTTAAAGAACAATGGGCTTCACCTTGGTCTGAGTGCTCCAACCTAGGTGGGATGCAGTGGCTAGCAGAGTTTTGAAACTCATGCTCAAAAAGACTGGGGGGAGGGCACATCCACCTATCCTATTCACAAATTCTCTAAGTTGCTTACCATGCTTTCTTGAGGGCTCAGGGCCTTTTCTCTATTCAGGTTAGTACTTTCACTGGTCTCATACTTGTTCAGCCTACATTTGGGTCGTCCTGTTCACATTAATTTACAAGTTTAATTTCTGGTGTTACTAGGAGACACAATCTCACTGCAAAGTCCCTGATCCTTGGGCTCTTGAAATCATTCTTTCCCCCTCTTCAGCCGCATTCCTTGAGCCTTATATATACAAGCATTTCACAAATGTACACATTGGTAATGGGATGCTATTCTTGTTGATTCTGTGAATTAACTTGACACAAGATAGAGTTATAAGAGAGAAAGGAGCTTCATTTGAGGAAAAGTTTGCATGAGCTCCATTTTCAAGGCATTTTTTTTTAAGCTAGTGGTTAGTTGGGGAGAGCCCAGCTTATAGTGGGTGGTGTCATTCCTGTGTTGGTGTTCCTAGATTCTATAGCAAAGCTTGCTGAGAAGTAAGTAAGTGGATGTGAGCCAATAAGCAGCACCGACTTCTGGATCAGTTCCTGCCTCTAGGATACTTCCCTGTTTGAGTTCCTGTCCTGAATTCCATTGATGGTGAATAGCCATGTGGAAGGATAATCCAAATAAATACTTTCCTTTCTAAGTTTTGTTTTGTACCCAATATTTACAGGCAACAATAAAAACACTAATTAATACAAGGCTTTTATTAGCATAGCAGGGTGTTGGTTTGACAGAAACGACCATGATTTTGTAGAATTGTGGAAGAGCATTGGTACATTGGGTAGAAAAGCTTTTGAGTATTAAGAGCTCAGTGGTTGTTCTTTGGGAGCATGGAAGATAGGAATGTAGAAAGCAGTGCATGTGATGAGGTCTGGCTTGTGAAATTTCAGACTGAAGCTTAAGTACTCTATCAGGGTGATTTGCTATTTTGATGTGGTTCTGGTTAGCTGGGGCTGAAGAATTAGATATGATAAACAAGATACAAGAATGGCTAATTCAAAAACCTGGTGCTGGTTACCTTGAGGAAAAGAGGAAAAGAAGCTACATTCCAGAGCAGTCATGGTAATACATCTTGTTGGGAGCTGGACATGATAATGTGGAAGAGTCACCTAGGTGGTATTGGTTTTGAAAGCATGAAGCCTGAAGAGGCTTGGCACAGTGAGAAGCAAAGGAAGCACTGATGAAAGTGAAGTCACAGTGGCAGTTAAAGTCTTGGGAATGAAGGCTCCTGCAAAGAAGTTATGGACTGGCACAACAAAGAGCCTATGAGAGGCTGCTGCAGACCATGCAGCACAGGTCAGCAAGGGACCCCAACAATTCTGGAGATGCCAATATCATGGGACAACAATTGAGAATGGCAGCAGTAGTGCATTGGAGCCAGTTGGACCCTAGACGTTAAGTTGTGTGTGCTAAAGTAGGCAGAACTGGAAGTTACCCAATCTCTTTGGAGGAAACCTGAACAGCTTGTGTGAATCCCAGACATTGGATTTATAGTGGTTTAGGTTTGATTTGCTTGGTTCAGATTGTGACTATCCCCGGGTTATTTACTTTGGAAGAAGGTATTCAATTTAATTTGATATATACAGGAGCCCACAGCAAAATAACTTGAACTTTTAAAAGAGATTTTGCATTTTTGGGGAGTTTGGATAATTTAACATGTTTAAATATTTAGACATTTAAATATGTTTAAATGAGTTTGAGTTAGTAAAGACTGCAGGACTGTTAAAGATATTGATGTTTTTAATATGATACATTGTGGATGAATAACAAAGAAAGAATTGTTGCATAATAGTGATGTCTTTGTGTGTTAATTTGACAATTGGTATGTTGTACTGCTTGTTTTTTTGTTTTTTTGTTTGTTTGTTTTATGTCAGCTTGGTACAAGCTAGAGTCATCAGAGAGAAAAGAGTTTCAATTAAGGATCTGCTCTCCAGGAAATCTATCTGTAAGACATTTTTATAATTAGTGATCAATGGGAGAGGGCTCAACCTATTCTGGGTGGTGGCATCCCTGGGATAGTAGTCCGAGGTCCTGTAAGAAAGCAAAATATTTGAAGAAAGCCAATAATAAGCATGCTTTTGCATCAGCTCATGATTCGAGGATCCTATAATATTTGAGTTCATATCCTGAATTCCTTCAGTGAGAAGCAGCAATATGGAAGTTTATGCTAAAAAGAACCATTTTCTCCCCAACTTGCTTTTTGATTGTGGTGTTTGAGGGAACAATAGAGACCCTAGCTGAGACTGCTCTACAAGTATTCATTGTGATTGGCTATATTTCACTATGTTGCAAATGAAAGTCTCCTTGATGAAGGATTAAGACTACACTTATATGTAAGTATAAGAACAAATGCTTGTAGATTAGTAAATGAATAAATTAATCATCAATAGTCCTTCAATAATTTTACTAGTTGATAGGTTTCCAAAACCAGACATTGTATCTCTCTTGTTGAGTGGATCATAAGTTAAATTAGAGAGCTGTTGATTACTGCAAATACATGCATACTATTACTGCAACATAGGGTTACTTTGCCAGGCTTGTAGTTGATGTTTTCCATAGGCATCATAGCTGGGTATGATTATTGGTTGCCTCACTCATTTTGAAGATTGCATGGTGCTTTCTGGTACTATGAAAGTTAGTCCTCAGGGAGAGTGTGATAAGGTCAGTTCCAGCTCAGGGCAACTAATTCTAACATGTATGGTGTTTATAGCAATACAAATTTTACATATGTTAACATATGGAATTGGATATCTTAAAATAATTTACTGTAGCCTCCAAATCATTCCCTTGAGTGTTACCATTACTTACTTTCTTTCTTTCTTTCTTTGTTTCTTTCTTTCTTTCTTTCTTTCTTTCTTTCTTTCTTTCTTTCTTTCTTTCTTTCTTTCTTTCTTTCTTTTTTGTTTTTTTTTTATTTTTTTTTTGTTTTTTGGTTTTTTTGAGACAGGGTCTCTCTGTGTAGCCCTGGCTGTCCTGGAACTCACTTTGTAGACCAGGCTGGCCTTGAACTTAGAAATTGGCCTGCCCCTTACTACTTTTGATATATCCTTCATCGATTCTGTTAATTTATATGAGATACTGTCTGGTTAGTTATTGATAACATAATAATAAAACAACTAGAGATATACTTGGAAGAGTAGATGAAAGGAAATTAGACACTCAAAGGCTATAAGATGCCTTAGTATCTCTGTATACTGAGATCTATATACATATTCAACCTATCCATCACAATCTTGTTACTGTCATATTGATTGTGTATTCTAGTGCTTAGGTTACTGTATTTAAGATTATTTGAGAACTATGTCTTTATTTATGTATTACATAATTTAAATACAAATTATGTCCAATATTTTCCTTCTTTAATAAGCAGGACACCTTAAATATTTGTAGAGGGTGAAAGCTTTCAGATAAGTACTAGAGAAAACAGAATTGCTAAATACACAGGAATTTTTTTCTTCAACAGAAGAAATTGACAACTGTTTTCCATTCATAATTATGGAATATAATAATCTTTATCTTTGCTGTTCTGTAAAGGCAGCCTTTATGGGATCACCTAAAATAGTGACCATCATTTCTCAGTCAATAGAATTCATCATACTCATCCTCATAAGAGAAAAATAAAGTACTTTGAGAAAACAGTTTGCTATTATGCTTATAATAAACCATTCCTCCTTATGCTAAGATTCATGAGCACTGTTTATAAGTATATAGAATCTGTTATTGTGGCAATGTCACTGGAGCTTTGGAGAAGTGTCTTGCAAAGGAGAGTTAATGTAATAATATCCAACATATCTAACGTTTTGTTGCAATAACTGTTTCAGAGACCTCCCCTCTAATACTCAAGATGATTTCTGTTACCAGTGTAATGCATTGAATTAGCTTTCTTACCTTTTTGACCACAGCTCCATCAGATATGTCTTTTAAATATGGATTCAGAAAACTTACATCCCTGTATATTGTCAGAGTAAAAGTAAAATGTAAGTTCAGACACATATCCATTCAGTTTTTTCCCTTTTCTTTGCAATCTTTTTATCATTAATTCATGAAGAGTACTTACCCATAAGATAAATAGCTTCCTAAATACATTGCTAAAAATAAAGCAAAACAAAATAATGTTGTTTTTTCTTACCTTGTTTTTAAAGTAAACTTCATTCTAAAATCAAGCTAACACTATTACCCATCCACTAGGAAGGATATATTGATTGGTCAAGATACCAACAGCTAGGTAAGAAAGAGTGGGTCTAAAAGAAGTTTACACTTTGAGAGACTCCTCACTCTGATCCCACTTTAGGACTTCAATTACCACAACTATTCCAGGCAATAAACTTTAATGCCAAAATATTTCCCTAGCAGCCATTTCAGTTCCTTTACATGAATTCTGATTTTTTACACTCATTCGTCCCCCTTTCCAACATACCAAGATTCTCTAACCACAAGGCAGTCATTGATTTCTAGAGAAGTTAGTCAGAGTTGGAGGGCTTAAATTAGACTTATGTTTTAACTTTTTCATTGGATATTTTAATTTACATTTCAAATGCTATCTCTTCTCCTAGTTTCCACTCTGCAAACCCCTATCCCATACCCCCTCCCCATACTTCTATGAGGGTGCTCCCCAATCCACCCATCCATTCACTCACACCTCACCACCCTGGCATTACTCTACACTGGGGGCATTGAGCCTTCATAGGACCAAAGACCTCTCCTCTCATTGAAGCCAGATAAGTCTACCCTCTGCTACATATGCAGCTAGAGACATGGGTCCCTCCATGTGTACTCTTTGGTTGGTGGCTTAGTTCCTGGGAGCTCTTAGACTTCTGGTTCGTTGATATTGTTCTTTCTATGGGGTTGCAAACCCCTTCAGCTCCTTCAGTCATTTCCCTAACTCCTACATTATGGGCCCTGTGCTCTGTCTGATAATTGGTTGAATGCCTCCACATTTGTATTTGTCAGGCTCTGCCAGAGCCTCTCCGGGGACAGGTATAGCAGGCTATTCTCACCAAGCATTTTTCTTTTTCTTTTTCTTTTTTTCTTTTCTTTTCTTTTCTTTTCTTTTTCTTTCTTTCTTTTTTTTTTTTTTTTTCAGTTACAGTTGCAGTTGCAGTTGCAGTTGCAGTATTGTCTGGGAAGGTGTCTGTTTGTGGGATGAATTCCCAGGTGGGAAAGCATTTTGATGGATGGCCATTCCTTAAGTTTCTGCTCCATAAAGTACACTATTAGCATTATGTTGCCCATTCTAAGAAGAACTGAAGCATCCACACTTTGGCCTTCCTTCTTCTTGGGCTTCATATGGTTTGCAAATTGTATCTTGGGTATTCTGAGCTTTTTGCCTAATATCCACTTGTCAGTGAGTACACACCATGTGGTTTTTGTTTTGTTTTGCTTTACTTTGTTTTGTTTGTTGTGTGTGTGTGTGTGTGTGTGTGTGTGTGTGTGTGTGACTGTGTTACCTCATTTAGAATGGTATTTTCTAGATCATCCTTTTGCCTAAGAATTTCATGAAGTCATTGCTTTTAATAGCTGAGTAGTAATCCAGTGGGTAAATGTTTCATATTCTCTGTATTGATTCCTCTGCTGAGGGACTTCTGGGCTATTTCCAGTTTCTATGATAATTATGGTGACTATGAACATAGTGGAACATGTGACCTTGTTATATGCTGGAGCATATTTTGGGTTTATGCCCAGAAGTTGTAAAGCTTGGTCTTCAGGTAGTACAACGTCCAATTTTCTGAGGAACTGCCAGACTGATTTTCAGAGTGGTTATACAAGCTTCCTATCTCACCAACAATGGAGGATTGTTCCTCTTTCTCCACATCATTGCCAGCATCTGTTGTCACCTGAGATTTTGATCTTAGCCATTCTGTCTGCTGTGAGGTAAAATCTCAGGGCCATTTTGATTTGAATTTCCATGATGACTAAGGATGTTGAACATTTTTCTAGCTGCTTCTCTGCCATTTGACATTCCTCAGTTGTTAATTTTTCTTTAGCCCTGAACTCCCTTTTTAATAGGGATTTTTGGTTCTCTGGAGTCTAACTTGTTCAGTTCTTTGTATGTATTAGATTTTAGCCCTCTATCCGATGTTAAAGAATTTTTCTCAATCTCTTGGTTGCCGTTTTGTCCTAGTGACAGTGTCCTTTGTCTTATAGAAGCTTTGAAATTTCGAGATCTCTTTTGTCAATTGTTGATCTTAGAGGGTAAGCCATTGGTAATCTATTCAGAAAAATTTCCCCTGTGCTAATGTGTTTGAGGCTCTTCTAATAGTTTCAGTATATCTGGTTTTATGTGGAGGTCCTTGATCCACTTAGACTTGAGCTTTGTACAAGGAGAAAAAAATGGATCTATTTTAATTCTACATGCTACCTGACAGATGAACCAGCACCATTTGTTGAAAATGCTTTGTTTTATGGTTTTAGCTCCTTTGTCAAAGATCAAGTCACTATAGGTGTGTGGGTTCATTTCTGGGTCTTCAGTTCTATAACATTTTTCTTCTTGCAGGTCTCTGTACCTATACAATGAAGTTTTTATCACAATTGCCCTGTAATAAAGCTTGAGGTCAGAGCTAGCTATTCCACCAGAAGTTTTGTTATTGTTAAGAATAGTTTTTGCTACCCTGGGTTTTTGGTTATTCCAGATGAATTGCAAATTGTTCTTTCTTTCTTTCTTTCTTTCTTTCTTTCTTTCTTTCTTTCTTTCTTTCTTTCTTCCTTCCTTTCTTCCTTCCTTCCTTCCTTCCTTCCTTCCTTCCTTCCTTCCTTCCTTCCTTCCTTCCTTCCTTCCTTCCTTCCTTCCTTCCTTCCTTCTTTCTTTCTTTCTTTCTTTCTTTCTTTCTTTCTTTCTTTCTTTCTTTCTTTCTTTCTTTCTTTCTTTCTTTCTTTCTTTCTTTCTTTCTTTCTTTCTTTCTTTCTTTTGGATTTGGTTTTATTGAGGCAGGGTTTCTCTGTGTAGCCCAGGCTGTCCTGGAACTCATTCTGTAGACCAGGCTGTCCTCAAACTCAGAAATCCACCTTCCTCTGCCTCCCAGAGTGCTGGTATTATAGGCATGCACCACCACTGTCCAGCTTTTTTTTTTAACTAATTATTTATTATTATATCTAAGTACACTGTAGCTGTCTTCAAATGCACCAGAAGAGGGCATCAGATTTTATTATGGATGATTGTGAGCTACCACATGGTTGCTGGGATTTGAACTCAGGACCTTTGGAAGAGCAGTGTTCTTAACTGCTGAGCCATCTCTCCAGCCCCACAAATTGCTCTTTCTATCTCTATGAAGAATTGAGTGGGAATTATGATGGGGATTACATTTAATCTGTTGGTTTCTTTCAGCAACATGTCCATTTTTTCTATATTAATCCTATCAATCCATGAGCATTAGAGATCTTTCTGTTTTCTGAGATTTTCATCTTTTTTTTTTTCTTCAGAGACTTGAAGTTCTTGTCATACAGATCTTTCACTTGGTTAGAGTCACACCAAGGTATTTTATATTGTTTGTGACTACTGTAAATGGTGTTGTTTATCCAATTTCTTTCTCGGCCCACTTATCCTTTCAGTAGAGGAAGCCGACTAACATGTTTGAGTTAATTTTATATTCAGCCAGCGGATATATTCAGCAAAGTGAAGTTTTCTTATCAGGTTTAGAAGTTCTCTGGTGGAAGTTTTGGGTCACATATACTATCATATCATCTGCAAATAGTGATATTTTGACTTCTTCCTTTGTAATTTGTATTCCTTTGACCACCTTTTCTAATTGCTCTGGCTAGGACTTTAAGTACTATATTAAATAGAGAGTGGACAGCCTTATCTAGTACTTGATTTTCATAGGATTGCTTAAAAATTTCTCTTCATTTATTTTGATGTTGGCTACTGGTTTGCCGTATATTACTTTTACTATGTTTAGGTATTTGCCTTGAATTCCCAATTTTTCTAAGACCTTTAACATGAAGGAGTGTTGAATTTTGTCAGATGCATTGTCAGCATTTAATGAAATTATCGTGTTTTTTTTTTTAATTTTAGTTTGTTGTATAGTAGATTATGTTGATGAATTTCCTCATATTCAACCATCCCTGTATCTCTTGGATGAAGCCAACATGATTATGGTGAAGGATCATTTTGATTTATTCATGATTTGGTTTGCGAGAATTTTATTGAATATTTTCGCATCACTATTGATAAGGGAAATTGGTCTGAAGTTCTCTGTCTTTGTTGGATCTTTGTGTGGTTTAGGGATAAGCATAATTGTGGTTTTATAGGATGAACTTGGTAATGTTCCTTCTGTTTTTATATTGTGAAATTGATTGAAGATAGTTGGTATTAGGTCTTCTTTGAAGGTCTGATAGAATTCTGCCCTAAATCCTTTTGGCCCTGGGCTTCTTTAGCTTAGGAGACTTTTACTGATTGCTTCTATTTCTTTAGAGTTTATGGGAGTGTTTAGAATTTTTTTTAATATTGGTCTAGAACATTGTCTATTTCATCCAAATTTTTTATTTTTCTTGAGTGTAGGCTTTTGTAGTAATATCTGCATTTTTGCTTCTTTTTTTTTTTAGTTTCCTCAGTTTCTGTTGTTATTTCTCCTTTTTTATTCCTGATTTTGTTAATTTAGTAATGTCTCTGTGCCCTCTAGTTAGTCTGGCTAAGGGTTTATCTATTTTATTGATTTTCTCAAAGAACATGCTCCTGGTTTTGTCAATTGTTTCTATAGTTCTCTCTCCCTCCCCCCCCCCTCTCTCGTTCTGCTGTCTATTTCTCTTGGATGTATTCTCTTCATATTGTTCTAGAGCTTTCAGATGTGCTGTTTAGCTGCTAGTGTATGCTCTTTCCAGTTTCTTTTTGGAGACACTCAGAGATATGAGTTTTTCTCTTAGCACTGTTTTCATTGTATATCATAAGTTTGGGTATGTTGTGCCTTCATGTTCATTGAATTCAAAAATGTCTTCAGTTCCTTTCTTTATTTCTTCCTTGACCAAATTTTCATTGAGTAGAGAATTGTTCAGATTCCATGTCTATATAGATTTTCTGATCTTTGTATTGTTACTGAAGAGCAGCCTGAATCTCATGTGATCTAATAGGATGCATGGGTTGGAACTTTTTTTTTTAAAAGAGTGCATTTCAGTCTAAAACTTGATTCAGATTTATTGTAATTGTGAATCTAAGATTGTAGAGAATTGGATTGGACATGTTTTGAGATAAAAATTAAAAGAACTTCAGAAAGCAATGGTTATTCTTATGATTTATACAGTTATTCAGCCTTAGAAGTTTCACTAATGTATATTCAAAACTGGATTACTGACCACAATCCTTGAAGAGTAAAGAAATAGTAATCGTATTAGCTAATTTTTCTATTGCCTTAACAAAATACCGGACAAAAAACTCACTATGGGAAAAATCATAATATTAGAAAATGTGTGAGAATGTTCCTGAGGGCTAGATCTTCCTTTTGCTATTATATATACCAGGTAGTATTAGGAAACAGAGAACATAGTTGCACTTTTTCCTCCCCTGTTAATTCAGCTGGTGCTCTCAGATCATGGAAAGGTGCTGCCTACATTCATGTATCTTCCCTCTTCCCTTAAAACATTTCTGAAAACACACTTGCAGTGGTTTATCTCTTGGATGATTCCAAACCCCCTGATAATTTAGATCAATCTCACCAATGAAACTAAGGAATAGCACAATCATGAAGAAACTTATGGTAGAGAAAGTTTAGGTTATCTGTATATCCAAATGTTGGATGAAAATAGTACAGGAAATTTTAAGGTATAAAAGTAAAAGTTCTAACCTCAGGTGCTTGCAGTGAACATCAAGAAATACAATAACTATAATTAACAACTGCATTTATAATGAGAATAAAAATGATATGGAAAGTAATATAGAGGTTATAAAATACCCTTAATAATTATTTTTTTAGATTTATTTCCAAACCACTTAGAAAGGATTATATTTGCTGTTTGGAAAATGGTATCAAGTTCTCTATTTGATATTATTTTATAGACCAACAAAAAGGAAAAATAGTATCAACATATTATAACTAGTAGTTCTTGGCATCCACAATAATGTCTGGGTTTGGTGACTGTATATGTAGCACCAGGTGGGACAATCTCAGCATGGCCATTCCTTCAGTGTCTGCTCCACACATTTTCTCTGTATTTGTTCCTATGAGTATTTTGATATAACTTGAAAAAAGGAATGATGCACCCATACTTTGGTCTTCCTTCTTCTTGAGCTTCATGTGGACTGTGAATTGTATCTTGGGTACTCTGAAATTTTGTTCTAATATTCACTTATCAGAGAGTGTATTCTTGTTCTTTTGTGTTCTTTTGTGATTGGGTTACCTCACTTACGATGATATTTTCTAGTTTCTTCCATTTGCCTGTAAATTTCATGAAGGCATTGTTTTTAAAAGCCAAGTAGAACTCCATTGTGTAAATGTACCACATTTTCTGTATCCATTTGTCTGTTGAAGGACATCTGGGTTCTTTCAGGCTTCTGGCTTTGATAAATAAGGCTTCTATGAACATAGTGGAGCATGTTCCCTTTTTATATGTTAGAGCATCTTTTGGGTATATGCCTAGTAGACGTATAGCCATACTAACTGGTGTGAAGTGGAATCTCAGAGTTGTTTTGATTTGCATTTCCCTGATGACTAAGGATGTTGAAGACATCCTTCAGGTGCTTCTCCACCATTTGAGTTTTCTCATAAGAGACCTCTTTATTTAGCTATGTCCCCCCATTTTTAATAGGGTTATTTGATTGTCTGGAGTCTAATTTCTTGAGTTATTTGTATATATTTGACATTAGCCCTCTATCAGATGTAGGATTGATAAAGATCTTTTCCCAATGTGTTGTTTGCCATTTTGTCCTATTGACAGTGTCCTTTGCCTTACAGAAGCTTTGCAATTTTATGGGGTCCCATTTTTCTTTTTTTTTTTTTTTTTTTTTTATTCGATATAATTTATTTACATTTCAAATGATTTCCCCTTTTCTAGCCCCCCCCACTCCCCGAAAGTCCCCCAAGCCCCCTTCTCTTCCCCTGTCCTCCCACCCACCCCTTCCCACTTCCCCGTTCTGGTTTTGCTGAATACTGTTTCACTGAGTCTTTCCAGAACCAGGGGCCACTCCTCCTTTCTTCTTGTACCTCATTTGATGTGTGGATTATGTTTTGGGTATTCCAGTTTTCTAGGTTAATATCCACTTATTAGTGAGTGCATACCAGGATTCACCTTTTGAGTCTGGGTTACCTCACTTAGTATGATATTCTCTAGCTCCATCCATTTGCCTAAGAATTTCATGAATTCATTGTTTCTAATGGCTGAATAGTACTCCATTGTGTAGATATACCACATTTTTTGCATCCACTCTTCTGTTGAGGGATACCTGGGTTCTTTCCAGCATCTGGCAATTACAAATAGGGCTGCTATGAACATAGTAGAACATGTATCCTTATTACATGGTGGGGAGTCTTCTGGGTATATGCCCAGGAGTGGTATAGCAGGATCTTCTGGAAGTAAGGTGCCCAGTTTTCGGAGGAACCGCCAGACTGATTTCCAGAGTGGTTGTACCAATTTGCAACCCCACCAGCAGTGGAGGAGTGTTCCTCTTTCTCCACACCCTCTCCAACACCTGCTGTCTCCTGAATTTTTAATCTTAGCCATTCTGACTGGTGTAAGATGAAATCTTAGGGTTGTTTTGATTTGCATTTCCCTAATGACTAATGAAGTTGAGCATTTTTTAAGATGCTTCTCCGCCATCCGAAGTTCTTCAGGTGAGAATTCTTTGTTTAACTCTGTACCCCATTTTTTAATAGGGTTGTTTGGTTTTCTGGAGTCTAACTTCTTGAGTTCTTTATATATATTGGATATTAGCCCTCTATCTGATGTAGGATTGGTGAAGATCTTTTCCCAATTTGTTGGTTGCCGATTTGTCCTCTTGATGGTGTCCTTTGCCTTACAGAAACTTTGTAATTTTATGAGGTCCCATTTGTCAATTCTTGCTCTTAGAGCATACGCTATTGGTGTTCTGTTCAGAAACTTTCTCCCTGTACCGATGTCCTCAAGGGTCTTCCCCAGTTTTTTTTCTATTAGCTTCAGAGTGTCTGGCTTTATGTGGAGGTCCTTGATCCATTTGGATTTGAGCTTAGTACAAGGAGACAAGGATCGATCAATTCGCATTCTTCTGCATGCTGACCTCCAGTTGAACCAGCACCATTTGTTGAAAAGGCTATCTTTTTTCCATTGGATGTTTTCAGCCTCTTTGTCGAGGATCAAGTGGCCATAGGTGTGTGGGTTCATTTCTGGATCTTCAATCCTGTTCCATTGATCCTCCTGTCTGTCACTGTACCAATACCATGCAGTTTTTAACACTATTGCTCTGTAGTATTGCTTGAGGTCAGGGATACTGATTCCCCCAGATTTCCTTTTGTTGCTGAGAATAGTTTTAGCTATCCTGGGTTTTTTGTTGTTCCAGATGAATTTGATAATTGCTCTTTCTAGCTCTGTGAAGAATTGAGTTGGGATTTTGATGGGTATTGCATTGAATCTGTATAGTGCTTTAGGCAAAATGGCCATTTTAACTATATTGATTCTGCCGATCCATGAGCATGGGAGGTTTTCCCATTTTTTGAGGTCTTCTTCCATTTCCTTCTTCAGAGTCTTGAAGTTCTTGTCATACAGATCTTTCACATGTTTGGTAAGAGTCACCCCAAGATACTTTATACTGTTTGTGGCTATTGTGAAGGGGGTCATTTCCCTAATTTCTTTCTCAGCCTGCTTATCCTTTGAGTATAGGAAGGCCACTGATTTGCTTGAGTTGACTTTATAACCTGCCACTTTGCTGAAGTTGTTTATCAGCTGTAGGAGCTCTCTAGTGGAGTTCTTTGGGTCACTTAGGTAGACGATCATGTCGTCTGCAAATAATGATAGTTTGACTTCTTCCTTTCCAATTTGTATCCCTTTGACCTCCTTATGTTGTCGAATTGCCCGAGCTAGTACCTCAAGTACAATATTGAAAAGATAAGGAGAAAGGGGGCAGCCTTGTCTGGTCCCTGATTTCAGTGGGATTGCTTCAAGTTTCTCTCCATTTAGTTTGATGCTGGCTACCGGTTTGCTGTATATTGCTTTTACTATGTTTAGGTATGGGCCTTGAATTCCTGTTCTCTCCAAGACTTTAAGCATGAAGGGATGCTGAATTTTGTCAAATGCTTTTTCAGCATCCAATGAAATGACCATGTGGTTTTGTTCTTTGAGTTTGTTTATGTAGTGGATTGTATTGATGGATTTCCGTATATTGAACCAACCCTGCATTCCTGGGATAAAGCCTACTTGATCATGGTGGATGATCGTTTTGATGTGTTCTTGGATTCGGTTGGCAAGAATTTTATTGAGTATTTTTGCATCGATGTTCATAAGGGAAATTGGTCTGAAGTTCTCTTTCTTTGTTGGATCTTTGTGTGGCTTTGGTATCAGCGTAATTGTGGCTTCGTAGAAGGAGTTGGGTAGTGTTCCTTCTGTTTCTATTTTGTGGAATAGTTTGAAGAGTATTGGTGTTAACTCTTCTTTGAAGGTCTGGTAGAATTCTGCACTGAAGCCATCTGGTCCTGTGCTTTTTTTGGTTGGAAGACTTTCTATGACTCCTTCTATTTCTTTAGGCATTATGGGACTGTTTAGATGGTCTAGTTGGTCCTGATTTAATTTTGGTATTTGGTATCTGTCAAGGAAATTGTCCATTTCCCCAGATTCTCCAGTTGTGTTGAGTATAGGCTCTTGTAGTAGGATCTGATGATTTTTTGGATTTCCTCAGTTTCCGTTGTTATATCTCCCTTTTCATTTCTAAGTTTGTTAATTTGGATACTTTCTCTGTGCCCTTTGGTCATTCTGGCTAAGGGTTTATCTATCTTGTTGATTTTCTCAAAGGACCAGCTCCTGTTATTGTTGATTTTTTGTATGGTTCTCTTTGTTTCTACTTGATTGATTTCGGCCCTGAGTTTGATGATTTCCTGCCTTCTACTCCTCCTGGGCGAAATAGCTTCTTTTTGTTCCAGGGCTTTCAGGTGTGTCATTAAGCTGGTAATGTATGCTCTCTCCATTTTCTTTTTGGAGGCACTCAGGGCTATGAGTTTTCCTCTTAGCACTGCTTTCATTGTGTCCCATAGATTTGGGTATGTTGTGTTTTCATTTTCATTGTGTTCTAAAAAGTCTTTAATTTCTTTCTTTATTTCTTCCTTGACCAAGGTATCATTGAGTAGAGTATTGTTCAGTTTCCACGTGTATGTGGGCTTTCTGTTGTTTCTGTTGCTATTGAAGACCACTTTTACTCCATAGTGATCAGATAGGAGGCATGGGATTAGTTCGATCTTCTTATATTTGTTGAGGTCTGTCTTGTGACCAATTATATGGTCGATTTTGGAGAAGGTACCATGAGGTGCTGAGAAAAAGGTATATTCTTTTGTTTTAGGATAGAATGTTCTATATATATCTGTTAAATCTAATTGGTCCAAAGCTTCAATTAGTTTCATTGTGTCCCTGTTTAGTTTCTGTTTTCCTGATCGGTCCATTGAGGAAAGTGCAGTGTTGAAGTCACCCACAATTATTGTGTTAGGTGCAATGTGTGCTTTTAGTTTTAATAAAGTTTCTTTTACAAAAGAGGGTGCCCTTACATTTGGGGCATAGATGTTCAGGATTGTCAGTTCTTCTTTTTGTATTTTTCCTTTGACCAGCAAGAAGTGTCCCTCAGGGTCTCTTTTGATGACTTTGTGTTGAAAGTCAATTTTATCTGATATTAAAATGGCTACTCCAGCTTGTTTCCTGAGACCATTTGCTTGTAAAATTGTCTTCCAGCCTTTTACTCTAAGGTAGTGTTTGTCTTTGACCCTGAGGTGTGTTTCCTGTAAGCAGCAAAATGTAGGGTCCTGTTTACGTATCCATTCAGTTAGTCTGTGTCTTTTTATTGGGGCATTAAGTCCATTGATGTTAAGAGATATTAAGGAATAGTGATTGTTACTTCCTATCATTTTTGACGTTATTTTTTAAATTTGAATGCTTAACTTCTTTTGGGTTTGATGAAAGGTTACTATCTTGCTTTTTCCAGGGTGAAGTTTCCCTCCTTGTATTGGTGTTGTCCTCCTATTATCCTTTTTAGGGCCGGGTTTGTGGATAGATATTGGGTAAACTTGGTTTTGTCATGAAATATCTTAGTTTCTCCATCTATGGTGATTGAGAGTTTTGCTGGATATAGTAGTTTTGGTTGGCATTTGTGTTCTCTTAGAGTCTGCATGAGATCTGCCCAGGACCTTCTAGCCTTCATAGTCTCAGGTGAAAAGTCTGCCGTGATTCTGATAGGTCTTCCTTTATATGTTACTTGGCCTTTTTCTCTTACTGCCTTTAGTATTCTTTCTTTGTTTAGAACATTTGGTGTTTTGATTATTATGTGACGGGAAGTATTTCTGTTCTGGTCCAGTCTGTTTGGAGTTCTGTAGGCTTCTTGTATATTCATGGGCATCTCTCTCTTTAGGTTAGGGAAGTTTTCTTCCATAATTTTATTGAAGATATTTGCTGGCCCTTTAAGTTGTAAATCTTCACTCTCCTCTATGCCTATAATCCTTAGGTTTGGTCTTCTCATTGTGTCCTGGATTTCCTGGATATTTTGGGTTACAAGCTTTTTGCATTTTGCATTTTCTTTAACTGTTGAGTCCATGGTTTCTATGGAATCTTCAGCATCTGAGATTCTTTCTTCTATCTCTTGTATTCTGTTGTTGATATTTGTATCTCTGTCCCCTGATTTCTTCCCAAGGCTTTCTATCTCCAAAGTTGTCTCCCTTTGAGTTTTCTTAGTTGTTTCTACTTCTGATTTTAGATCCTGGATGGTTTTGCTTAGCTCCTTCACTTGCATGTTTGTGTTTTCCTGTAATTCTTTAAGAGATTTTTGTGTTTTCTCTTTCATGAGCTCAGCCTGTTGACCAAAGTTCTCCTGTATTTCTTTAAGAGATTTTTGTGTTTCGTCTTTCATGACCTCAGCCTGTTGAGCAAAGTTCTCCTGTATTTCTTTAAGTGTTTTTTGCATTTCCTCCTTGTTGGCTTTTGTATTCTCCTGGATTTCTTTCAATGATTTTTGTGTTTCCCTTGCAAGGGCTTCTACCTTTTGATCCATTGTCTCCTGAATTTCTTTATGTATGACCTTCATGTGTTCCTGTACCAGCATCATGACCAGTGATTTTAAATCCAAATCTTGTTTTCCTGGTGTGATGGGGTATCCAGGACATGTTGGTAGAGGAGAATTGGGTTCAGATGTTGCCATATTGCCTTGATTTCTGTTAGTGACGTTCCTGCGTTTGCCTTTTGCCATCTAGATCTCACTGGTGTTAGTTTATCTTGTCAGTGCTGGACTCACCAGTGCAAGCTGCCCCTTCCCAGTTGGCCTCTGGTGCACAGCTTACCTCCTGCACTGCTTGTAGACAGTGTGCTGCTGCCCAGGCTGTTCAGATCCCAAAGCAGGCACCCGAAGGCTCCCGCTGGGGCCCGCTGGATTCACTGGAGCACACCGACTTCTCCCAGCTGGCCGCCCGGAAGCCCAGCTAGCCACTTGCAGGACTTGGAGATGTAATGCTGCCGCCCAGACTGATCTGGATCCGGAAGCGGAGAGAGTAGAGCTAAGGGCTTCTGCCTGAGGCCTTGCCCCAGATTGTGTCTGTGGAGCAGATGGAGCCCGTGTGCACTCCCAGGGAGTGCCGACGGTGTATGCTACTGTGACCTCCCCTGAGTTCCGCTCACTCCGCTGGGCAGCTGATCTGCCAACCGGGCTATCGCACACAAGGTTAGCCTGGCCGCCCAGTCCCTGAGTCCAGGCAAAAGCCTGGGAGGCCAAGGTCCGAGCAAAGTTCCCCTACGGCTTTGACTGTTAATTGGGTTTGCCAGGTGACTAGGATGGCGGGCGTGTGCGCCCGCGCTCCCTGAAAGCGCCGGGAGAGTCTGCTTTGCTAACAATCACCTGGGCGGGTTGACTCACAGATGGCCCACCAAGCCGCCCAGTTCTTGGGGTCAGTCCTGTGCCTTTTGGGGCCTGGACCCCCGCTTTGTTAGCCTTAGGCTATGCCTGTTACAGGTCTGCCCGCCTGAGCTCTCTGTCGTCCTGCAGGCAAAATGGCGGCGGCGCGCTCGCAGGCCTGGGCAAAAAACCTCCTGGTTGGGTTGGCACCCCGATGGCCCCCCGACCCGCCCAGGGCCTGGGTGCAGGCCAACGCCCGTCGGGCTCAGACCACCGCGGTGTTGGCCTCGGATTATGTTTGTGTCCCTCAGTCTGTCCGATTCCTGGAGTACGGAACCAAGATGGATCCTCCTCTCCTGACTGGTGGGAGGCCGAGTTCTGAAGTGGCCTCCGTGCAGGAAAGGCGTCGCACAACTGCAGCTGCTTGCTGTCCGGCTGGTCAGCGAAGGTCAGTGGTCGTGGGCGCAGGGCCTAACTGGTCCCTGTGACGCCTTGGTTCCACTGCTGATGGCCCTTCAGCTGGAGCAGCCACTGCTGCCGCTGCTGCCACCGCCGCCCGGGGTCCCATTTTTCAATTCCTGATCTTAGAGCATAAGTCATTGGTGTTCTGTTCAGGAACTTTTCCTGGATCCCATGTACTCGAGGCTCTCCCCCACTTTCTTTTCTATTAATTTCAGTGTATCTGGGTTTATGTGGAGGTCCTTGATCCCCTTGGACTTGAAGATTGTACAAGGAGGTAAGAATGAATTGATTTGCATTTTTCTTTCTTTTTTGTGTTTTGTTTTTATTCAATATATTTTTATTTACATTTTAAATGATTTGCCCCTTTGAACCAGTACCATTTGTTGAAAAATGTTCTAATTTCCACTGTGTAGTTTTTGTTCTTTGTCAAAGATCAAGTGACCATAGTTGTGTGGGTTCATTTCTGGGTTTTCAATTTTATTCCATTGATCTTCCTGCCTCTCTCCATACCAATACCATGCAGTTTTTAATCACTATTGCTCTGTCATACAGCATGAGGTCAGGGATGTTGATTACCCTGAAGTTCTATTACTGATGTGAATACTTTTTCCTATCTTGGGGCTTTTGTTATTTCAAATCGATTTGCAAATTGCTCTTTCTTACTCTATGAAGAATTGAGTTAGAATTTTGATGTGGATTGCATTGAATTGCATGTTTCCAGGATCCTAATACAGCTGTCTCTTGAGAGGCTATGCCAGAGCCTGACTTATACATAGGTGGATGCTTGCAGTCTATCATTCTATTGATCACAGGGTCCCCAATGGGGGACTTAAAGAAAGGACTGAAGGAGCAGAGAGGGTTCACAACCCCATAGGAAGAAAAACAATATCAAATAACCATAGCTCCCAGGGTCTAAATCACCAAGCGAGGAGTACCCATGGAGTGACCCATGGCTCAAGCTGTATATGTAGCAGAGGAAGACCTTATCAGGCATCAGTGGGAGAAGTCTTTGGTCCTGTGAAGGCTGAATGCCCCAATGTAGGTTAATATGAAAGTAGGGAGAAAGGAGAAGGTGCGCCGGTGGGGGCACACTCTCATAGAAATAGGAGGGGAAAATGTGTTAGGGGTTTTCTGTGGGAAAATGGGCAAAGGGGATAATATTTGAAATGAAAATAAATAAAATATCCAAAAAGTAAAACAAGTAGTTCTTAAAAGTGAAAGTGTTATTTTAACCAAATATTCTTTGAACATGAAACGATTGAACAACTCTCTTGGGTTTACTACACTTTTTTAGTTTTGACAGATTGTGGCACATTATTCCCAAAGTTGACCTTAGATTCCAAGGTTCTCCTGCTTCTGGAGGGCTGGCATTAAAGGAAGAGGCTTACATAGCTATTATTATTGTTGTTGTTGCTATTATTATTATTATTGAATCAATAATACACAACCCAGAGAATGTTTTTGTATTTATGGGACATGCAAATTCATTTGAAGATCTCTGAAGACTTGTGATACAAGAATGTGTTCAACTAATATTCTGTGTTTTGCATTTTCTATTTATTTTAAAGCTAGAAAAGAAAGGACAAAGAATTGGAAAAATCTTTGAGCAAGTTCTTCCTTGCTAAAGCATCTCCACTCTACTAAGGAAAAAGGTATGTTGGAACTAGTAAAATACATTTCAGAAAGAGATTATGGTCCTTGCATTAGCACTTTGCTTTTTCAGATTCAAAAACACTGGCACTTATTTCTGCCCAACGATGATGAAAGCAGGGCTCTTATCAAGTACCCTGAGGCAAAATGTTGAAACTGGGAACAATGCCTCTGAGTGAAAAGACTTCTCTTGCTAACAACCTCACTTCCCTCAGGAACAGTCACTTTTGTTCCTTTGCAGAATTGTAATTCCCTCCTAACAAAACCTCCTTGTAGGAAAGGATTTGATCTCAGTCCTTCACAGCACAGAATAAATATAAATCAATCTGCTGCTTCTCAAAGTACTTGTATTTTTAGTTTCCAGTGATATGGTAGAATAAAATACTATCTCTCCTCATTAACGGTGTTGCAGGCATCAGCTTTGCAGATAAAGAGTGATTTTGCAGGAGTGAGTTGCCTTTAATGCATGAAATCAGGCCACACAGAAGGAACATCACTGCTGTCATTGTGTTCAGAGTGCAGTCTTCTGTGTGTCCATAAATAGACTCTGAATTTTACCTTAATAATCAGAAACATCAGAAATTGAGTCCATGTTTATGAGATGATTATACTCTACTTTCTTTTGTATTTAATATTATGTAATATTAGATTCCAAAAACATTAATGAAACCTGTTATACACGGTATAGGCCAATTATTGTGAACAATTTGTAAATATAATTTTATATATGATAATGGAGGAACTGAGAGCTAAAGGGTTGTTCTAAATAAAGAATAATTGCTTCCAGAGAGAAGGCGTTTAGTAGAGGCCATTAATACAAACATGTAACTGTTAGTGATCACAGAGTGATGGTTCTGTGAGCAGAAATACTAGTCATGTAAGCCTGATGACCCACTTTAGTCTACCTTCAACTTACATTAAAAGCCAAGTGTGAGGCAGTGAACTTCTATAATCCCCATGCTCCTACCTCAGTGTAGGCAGCAGAGACATTAGACACACCCAGAAGCACTTAAAGTCTGTTGGGAAGTTTCAGAAATAAGAGTGACCTCAATAAGTTGGAAAAAAGAGCAGACTTCTAGAAGTTGTAATGTACACGTGAATTCATATAGTACACAAATATGTGACTAACCTCTATATAAAATGAGTAAATAAATGACTTGATATTAAAAAAGATAACCTTTCATGCACAACATGCTCATACCCCTACAAATACACACATATACCCCTACATATTATGTAATATACAAAATTTAAATGAATAAAAATATTAAAAGTGGAACATGGCTCTTGCAGAAAATCCAAATTCAGTTCCTAGAATCTACGTGAGAATACCCCGAGAAATACATCCCAATATATAAATAACTATCAATAAACAAACAAACAAGCAAACAAGCATGTGTTATTGTTAAATGAAAGTAGGAATTGCTTGGTGATCCCTATTATCCAACATTCAGGTTCACTTCTGGATGGAGAACAAAGCCAAAGCACTGGGCTTCTAACAGAAATGTAGGATGAGGGATAAAGGAGAATTACAAAATTATCACTTAATACGTCATTATTTATTGATGTAAACACTAGCCAAAATAATAAACTATACTAACTGATGACATTTTTCAGCAGTAAATTTTAATCTTCATTGAAGACGTCTCAAACTGGTTTTCAAAGTGGCCATGCACTGAGATATTGCCCATTTTTTTTCAATTGAACAAAAGGAACAGGGAAACTTCAATTCTCATATACCTATGTTGAAAAACAATACAATTAATTAAAATAAAACTATAGAAGAAAGAAACTGATAAAGCATTTTTAAAGTGAAATATTTGTTTTGCTTTATATGTGTCCCAGTATGTATGCATCATTTTTTTTGTGCATCAAGTATATGTACTGCCCAAAGAAGCCAGAACAGGGCATTAGAACCCCTAAAATGGAGTTATAGATTCATATGAGTTTCCATAGATGAATATAGGGCTAAGAATCAATCCTCTGTTCTCTAGAAGAGCTGAGTCTTAATTGTTGTGTCAGCCACCATTCCAGTCTTACATTTAAAGTCAGTATACTATTTGGCAAATAGAAATACTCCACATAGGGCTAGAAGTACAGTGCAGTTTCAGCCCAGCTTTGTTGCTGCTACACATTGGTAGTTAACTCCATTTATTCTACAATCAGTGTCCAAAGCTGTATTTATTATTGACTTATTTTCATATCAAAACATTTATCCATCTTGGGAATTAATAGAAATAAATATAAGATATAAGCATTTACATGATAGCTATCTATAGAAAATAGTCCTCATGTACACATATGAGAGGCACCATGCCATGTATATATACCTTCAGAAATAACTAGAAATTAACTGGAACTGCTGATGGTCTGACTCAAGGGAATTATCTAACCTTTTTCTTTCCTTTGACTGAAGGATGTGTGACTTACATTGGTGGCAGAGAAGTTGGTAAAGGGCTCTTTTCAAGCACAGAAAACCTTTATATAAAGAATACAATTTATGGGAAATTGTATAAAACTATAATATAGTGAAAAAAGAGAAAATGATTACTTGAAAGGAAACAAACACATCAGTAACTTTAAAGTATTTATTTAGTGATTATCCATTTCCTGAAACATTGCCAAGGTTCTTTCATTCAAATTTGAGCTTTTCCTGTGGATATTATTATGACCACATTATTAATATTATTATTATGTGGTTATTATGATGGCAAAATTAAACATAAGTTTTATTTACCCTTAATTGTTTTATTAGGTTTTTGCTTGCTTAATAAATATTAAAAATTTTGGGGAAGCAATATTGTACTTCACTTAAAAGTACTTACCAGTGTTGGAATAGCTACTGAATTTTAATAGATGTGAAGCTCAAGACATAATAAAGAGTGACAAAATCAGAAAAAAGAATGAGCACACAGAAAGGAAAAATGAGGAGCAAAAACTCCATTTAAAACAGAAGTGCAAACACAGTTTAACATATAACTAGTACCTCAAAGCTTTGTAATGAATTTTACAATGACTTTGTAAAGAAGTTTCAATGAATTCATTTGCATAGTGTTACAGGTGGTACATTCACATATATGGAGCAATAATATATGGTATATTTATTCAGGGAAGAATAAGATTTATCTCCAAATTTGTATTTTGTAAGTGCACTACTGAAGTCCAGTTTATGAGATATTACCAGTAAATAAATTGCATTTAAAGCATTTTATTTTTAAACTAAATGAATATAACATTTCTAATTACTCCAAAACAACAATTGTAACAGGAAATATAATCTGGAAGGTATGTTTTAAAATTCATGTCATGTAATTTGACTGTAAGCTCTTGTTTGATTTTTAATAATGATAACTTTTGTTCAAAAACTGCCTAGAGGATTTCATCTCATTTATGGCAATATGACATGCTCTATGTGTAAAAACAAGTAATCTGCTTGATATAGATATACCAAGAAAACATTCCTAGAGTCAGAGTTCAGAGAACATTACTGAAGAGGGAAACAAAAGACATCACAAGCCAAAAGATCAGAAAGTTTTCTGTGAGATTGTGTTTTTTACTAATGTCTGAAGCTACACTTAAAATCTTACTACAATCCTTGCCTACACATGAGCTAAACAAGGATAACATCAATGGATATGTCAAAGTGGGGGAACAAAGGCCACATGCTTCATCCCTAGACAATGAAAAACAAGCAACTAAAGATTGCTGAGTGTGAGAAATCATCTTCCCTAGAGAAGAAAACAGCAATTTTTTATATCAAATGTTCACTCAAGAAAAAATACATGTAATTAACATTATACAGACTGAAGAGGGGAATTATGAGATTAATTGTAATCTGCCAAAACTAAAAGTATCAAATTTTTGTATTGATATATTTTTTATTTACATTTTAAATGATTTCCCCTTTTCTGGGTCCCCAATCCCCGCAAGTCCCATAAGCCCGCTTCTGTCCCCCTGTTCTTCCATCCAACCCTTCCCACTTCCCTTTTCTGTAATTCCCCTATACTCTTGCACTGAGTCTTTTTAGAACCAGGGGCCACTCCTCCATTCTTTCTGGACATCATTTAATTTGTGGATTATGTCCTGGGTATTCAAAGTTTCTAGGCTAATATCCACTTATCAGTGAGTGCATACCATGATTGATCTTTTGAGACTGGGTTACCTCACTTAGTATGATGTTCTCCAGCTCCATCCATTTGTCTAAGAATTTCATGAATTCATTGCTTCTAATGGCTGAATAGTACTCCATTGTGTAAATATACCACATTTTTTTTTATCCATTCCTCCATAGAAGGACACCTAGGTTCTTTCCAGCTTCTGGCTACTACAAATAGGGCTGCTACGAACATAGTGGAACATGTATCCTTATTGCATGCTGAAGAATCCTCTGGATATATGCCCAGGAGTGGTATAAAAGGGTCCTCAGGAAGTGTCATGCCCAGTTACCTGAGGAACCGCCAGACTGATTTCCAAAGTGGTTGCACCATCTTGCAATCCCACCAGCAGTGGAGGAGTTTTCCTCTTTCTCCACATCCTCGCTAACACCTGCTGTCTCCTGAGTTTTTGACCTTAGCCATTCTGACTGGTGTGAGGTGAGATCTCAGGGTTGTTTTGATTTGCATTTCCCTAATGATTAATGATGTTGAACATTTCTTAAGGTGTTTCTCGGCTCTCCAAAGTTCTTCAGGTGAAAATTCTTTGTTTAGCTCCGTACCCCAATTTTTAATGGGGTCATTTGGTTCTCTGGGTTCTACTTTCTTGAGTTCTTTGTATATATTAGATAATAGCCCTCTGTCAGATTTAGGGTTGGTGAAGATCCTTTCCCAGTCTGTTGGTTGATGTTTTGTCCTTTTGACGGTATCCTTTGCCTTACAGAAACTTTGTAGTTTTATGAGGTCCCATTTGTCAATTCTTGATCTTAGAGCATAAGCTATTGGTGTTCTATTCAGGAACTTTTCCCCTGTGCCCATGTCCTCCAGGGTCTTCCCCAGTTTCTTTTCAATTAGTTCCAGTGTGTCAGGTTTTATGTGGAGGTCCTTGATCCACTTGGAGTTGAGCTTAGTATAAGGAGATAAGAATGGATCAGTTCTCATTCTTCTGCATGCCGACCTCCAATTGAACCAGCACCATTTGTTGAAAAGACTGTCTTTTTTTCCACTGGGTGCTTTCAGCTCCTTTGTCGAAGGTCAAGTGACCATAGGTGTGTTGGTTCATTTCTGGGTCTTCAATCCTATTTCATTGATCCACTTGCCTGATATTGTACCAATACCATGCAGTTTTTATCACTATTGCTCTGTAGTAGAGTTTAAAGTCCGGGATACTGAATCCCCCTGAAGTTCTTTTACTGTTGAGAATAGTTTTAGCTATCCTGGGTTTTTTGTTATTTCAGATGAATTTGAGAATTGCTCTTTCTACCTCTATTAAGAACTGGGTTGGGATTTTTATGTGGATAGCATTGAATCTGTATATTGCCTTTGGCAAGGTGGCCATTTTAACTATATTAATCCTGCCAGTCCACAGCATGGAAGATTTTTTCCTTTTTCTGAGCTCTTCTTCGATTTCCTTCTTCAGAGATCTGAAGTTCTTGTCATACAGGTCTTTCACTTGTTTGGTTAGAGTCATCCCAAGATACTTTATGCTGTTTGTAGCTATTGTGAAGGGGATCATTTCCCTAATTTCTCTCTCAGTCTGCTTATCCTTTGAATATATAAAGGCTACTGATTTGCTTGCTTTGATTTTGTAGCCAGCCACTTGCTGAAGTTGTTTATCAGCTATAGGAGTTCTCTAGTAGAGTTTTTTGGGTCACTTAAGTATACTATCATATCATCTGCAAATAGTGATAGTTTGACTTCTTCCTTTCCAATTTGTATCACTTTTACTTCCTTATGTTGTCTAATTGCTCTAGCTATGATTTCAAGAACTATATTGCAAAGATATAGAGAGAGAGGGCAGCCTTGTCTAGTCCCTGATTTTAGTGGGATTGCTTCAAGTTTCTCTCCATTTAGTTTGATGTTGGCTACCAGTTTGCTGTATATTGCTTTTACTATGTTTCGATATGGGCCTTGAATTCCTGTCCTTTCCAAGACTTTTAGCATGAAAGGATGCTGAATTTTGTCAAATGCTTTTTCAGCATCTAATGAAATGATCATGTGGTTTTTTTCTTTGAGTTTGTTTATGTAGTGGATAGCATTTATGGATTTCCTTTATTGAACCATCCCTGCATCCCTGGGATGCAGCCTACTTGATCATGGTGGATGATTGTCTTTATGTGTTCTTGAATTCGGTGGGCAAGAATTTTATTTACTATTTTTGTATCGATATTCATAAGGGAAACTGGCCTGAAATTCTCTTTCTTAGTTGGATCTGGTTTTGGTATCAACATAATAGTGGCTTCGAAGAAGGAGTTGGGTAGTGTTCCTTCTGTTTCTATTTGGTGGAAAAGTTTGAAGAGTATTGGTGTTAAGTCTTCTTTGAAGGTCTGATAGAATTCTGCACTGAAACCATCTGGTCCTGTGCTTTTTTTGGTCGTAGGCCTATCTATGAACCTTCTATTTCTTTAGGGGTTATGGGTCTGTTTAGATGGTCTATTTGATCCTGGTTTAATTTTGGTAATTGATATCTGTCTAAGAAAATGTCCATTTCCCCCAGATTCTCCAGTTGTGTTGAGTACAGGTTTTTGAAGTAGGATCTGATGATTTTTTGAATTTCCTTGGTTTCTGTTGTAATATCTCCGTTTTCATTTCTAATTTTGTTAATTTGGATACTTTCTCTGTGCCTCTTGGTTAGTCTGGCTAAGGGTTTATCTATCTTGTTGATTTTTTCAAAGAACCAGCTTTTGGTCTTGTTGATTCTTTGTATGGTTCTCTTGGTTTCTACTTGATTGATTTCAGCACTGAGTTTGATGATTTCCTGTCTTCTTCTCCTCCTGGGTGAATTAGCTTCTTCTTGTTCCATTGCTTTCAGTTGTTCCGTTAATTTTCTAGTGTATGCTGTCTCGAATTTCTTTTTGGAGGCACTCAAAGCTATGAGTTTTCCTCTTAACTCTGCTTTCATTGTGTCCCATAGATTTGTGTATGTTGTGCCTTAATTTTCATTAAATTCTAAGAAATCTTTGATTTCTTTATTTCTTCCTTGACCAAGGTATCATTGAATATTGTTCAGTTTCCATGTGTATGTGGGCTTTCTGTTTTTTTTTTACTGTTACTAAAGACCACTTTTAATCCATAGGGATCTGATAGGAGGCATGGGATTATTTCAATCTTCTTATATTTGTTGAGGTCTGTCTTCTGACCAACTATATGATCTATTTTGGAGAAGGTACCATGAGGTGGTGAGAAAAGGGTATATTCTTTTGCTTTGGGATGAAAAGTTCTATATATATCTGTTAACTCCAATTGGTTCAAAGCTTCACTTAGTTTCATTGTCTCCCTTTAGTTTCTGTTTTCCTGATCGGTCCATTGGTGAGAGTGGAGTGTTGAAGTCACCCACAATTATTGTGTTAGGTGCAATGTGTACTTTGAGCTTTAGTAAAGTTTCTTTTTTGAATGAGGGCGCCCTTATATTTGGGGCATAGATGTTCAGGACTGAGAGTTCTTCTTGTTGGATTTTTTACTTTGACCAGCAAGTAGTGACCTTCTATGTCTCTTTTGATGGCATTAGATTGAAAGTCAATTTTATCTGTAATTAGAATGGCAACTCCAGCTTGTTTCCTGGGACCATTTGCTTGTAGAATTATCTTCCAGCCTTTTACTCTAAGGTAGTTTTTGTCTTTGACACTGCGGTGTGTTTCCTGTAGGCAGCAAAATGTAGGGTCCTGTTTACGTAACCAGTCTGTTAGTCTATGTCTTTTTATTGGGGAATTGAGTCCATTGATGTTAAGAGATATCAAGGAGTAGTGTTTATTCCTTCCTCTCCTTTTTGATTTTAATTTTATACATGTGTGGTTATCTTCTTTGTGTTTGATGAAAGAAGCTTAATGTCCTCCTCTTTCCAGGGTATAGTTTCCCTCGTTGTAATGGTGTTTTCCCCCTATTATCCTTTGTAGGGTTGGGTTTGTAGAAAGATATTGTGTAAATTTGGTTTTGTCATGGAATATCTTGGTTTCTCCATCTATAGTAACTGAGAGTTTTGCTGGGTATATAAGTCTTGGCTGGCATTCGTGTTCTCTTAGAGTCTGCATGAGCTCCACCCAGGATCTTCTAGCTTTCATGGTCTCTGGTCTGGTGTAATTCTCATAGGTCTTCCTTTATATGTTACTTGCCCTTTTTCTCTTACTGCCCTACGTATTCTTTCTTTTTTAGTACATTTGGGGTTTTGATTATATGACGGGAGGTATTTCCGTTCTGGTCCAGTCTGTTTGGAGTTCTGTAGGCTTCTTGTATATTCATGGACATCTCTCTCTTTAGGTTAGGGAAGTTTTCTTCGATAATTTTGTTGAAGATATTTGCTAGCCCTTTAAGTTGTAAATCTTCACTCTCATCAATGCCTATAATCCTTAGATTTGGCTTTCTCATTGTGTCCTGGATTTCCTGGATGTTTTGGGTTACAAGCTTTTTGCATTTTGCATTTTCTTTAACTGTTGAGTCCATGGTTTCTATGGTATCTTCGGCATCTGAGATTCTTTCTTTTATTTCTTGTATTCTGTTGTTGATATTTGCATCTATGGTCCCTGATTTCTTCCCAACATTTTGTATCTCCAAAGTTGTCTCACTTTGTGCTTTCTTAGTTGTTTCTACTTCTGTTATTAGATCCTGGAAGTTTTTGCTCAGTTCTATCATTTGCTTGTTTGTGTTTTCCTCTAATTCTTTAAGAAATTTTTGTGTTTCCTCTTTCATGACTTCTTCCTGTTGATCAAAGTTCTCCTGTATTTCTTTAAGTGATTTTTGCATTTCCTCTTTATTGGATTTTGTATTATCTTGAATTTCTTTCAGTGATTTTTGTGTTTCCCTTGTAAGGGCTTCTAATTTTTGATCCATTTTCCTGAATTTCTTTAAGTATGTCCTTCATGTGTTCCTGTACCGGCATCATGACCAGTGATTTTAAATCCAAATCTTGTTTTTCTGTTGTGTTGGGGTATCCAGGACTTGCTAATGTTGGAGAATTGGGTTCATATGCTGCCATAATGCCTTGGCTTCTCTTAGTAACGTTCCTATGTTTGCCTTTAGCCATCTAGTTCTCCCAGGTGTTAGATGGTCTTATTGTCACTGGCTGGTGCTTCAACCTACTGTAGATCTTTAAGGTTATCTCTGCAACACTGGATGACTGGGTTTCTTCTGGCACAGATTACTGATATGCTGCCTTCCTCTTTTGTGCCTTTGGAGCCCTTCTCAGTCTTTCCTCAGGCAATGTTATACTTAGGTTGTCAAGGTCAACTAGGTGTTCTCTGTCTGCTCTATTATGGAGCGAAGATGTTGTGGTGGGGTCACTCCCTCTGTTGATTCTCACAAAAGACACAGGTCCTGTGATGGACTGGCTTGCAGATGAACTGCCTATGTGCTCAGTTCCTGAGTGCAGGCAGACCCCTGGCGGTTTGCACCACCAGAAATCTAAAGCTCAGGGTGATACAGTACTTAGTGACCCTTTTCTGTCCTGGCAGGCAGCGAGTATGGCCCTGGGGCTTCTCTCCTAATGCAGCTCACTGGGCAGGACACAGGCCCTGCGCCTGGCAGGCTGGCAGACAAACCCGCCTATGTGCTCAGTTCCTGAGTGCAGGCAGACCACTGGTGGTTTGCACCACCAGAAATCTAAAGCTCAGGGTGATACACTACCTAGTGACCCTTTTCTGTCCTGGCAGGCAACAAATATGGCCGCGGGTCTTCTCTTCTTCCGCAGCTCCTAGGGCAGGACACGGGCCTCCAAAAGTATCAAATTTTAAAAGTTAAGTAACTTCACTAAACTCACAAGATTGTTAGAATTTTTCTAATTAGAGTTGCAGTTAACTCCTACTGGATAAGGGAAATTTAGTTTTCTCAAATAGTGTGTCAAAGACTATATCATCCACCCTCCATTGCAGATTCAATCCCAGAAGTAGCTGGCCCATTTGATTGTTTGTTTATTTATTTGTTTGTTTGTTTTTGTCTTTTGTAGGGATGGGATGTGAATGATACAAAGGAATGAGAATGGGAAAATATTGTTCCTAGTTATGGAGAAAAGGGTGTATTGTAGATAAAAAGGAGAACATAACCAGAAGTAGTTACATCTGAGAGAATCCAGAATGAACATGCATAAAGACAAGCTATGTGGAGAGGCTGGAGGAGGAGCCACAGAGTAAGAGAGGAGATTTGGGGCAAAAAATTATCCAATTGTCCAAGAGACTGGCATAGCCAAAATATCTGAGTTATATATGGACCAGAAGACCTGCAAGGGGGAAGCCCAGGGGCTACAGATTTTAAAGTAGGGGGTGTAGGGTGCCTTATGGCAGCCAGGGGGGCCCTGTAACAAGTAGAGACTGAGGGATGCTGAGAGAACCTGGTGGCTAGCATCAAAGTATCTTAATAGGTAGCACACATAGTAATTAGACTCAAAGACTATACAATCTGGTGAACTCCTACACAGTTATATTATCCATTTGGCAAGAACCCAGTTCAAGATGTTTTTGTTTTTGTTTTTGTTTTGTTTCATTTTATGTTGACATTAGATACTGATAGATAAAAGCTAGAGTAGCTATACAAACATATAAGTAATTTAAAAATAAAAACAGAATTGTAACAATTATAGCTATTAATATTCTAAATATCTGCATATTTTCTAGTGTTTGTAACTGTATTATAATCATACCCCTTTATACACTATTTCCCCTCACCTAGTGACTATACTCTCTATGACTCTATCAGTGCCCAACATTAAATGGCTAGAGGCTGGTCTATCATCAGACCTGCTTAAATGAGTATTTTTCTCCACTGGCTTTAATAGCATATATGGTAATACTAAATGATACACTTAGAAATCTAATAATGCAGTGCAGCTGCATTATTTTGCACATCTAGTGCAAAATAGCATCCTCGACTCCCAAACACAATAGCTCCTTTGTTCCTGCCTGCTGATCTAGGGGCAAAGTGAAATCATTGTTAGTGTCCTGGAAGTGTCCCCTCTTATGAGTCAAGAACTCTAAGCCAGTAGAATAAAAGTTCATAATGATAAGACATCTAAGCTGTCCAATTTATTGAATATTATTGCATATATTGTGCATATTTGGTGTTGTCAATGCCTCTGAATGCTATAGTTTGTTTTTCTCTGTGACATAGATTTGCATAATATCTTACTTGCTTATCAAGTATAATATTGGACAATGCACAGACATTAGTGTTCTGATTTACTTCTTAAGTTCTACATTGCTGCTAATAGTTATATATTCATTCATCTTTTAGTTTGAATGACATCAACAATCAAATGCATTAATCAAAATCTATTTTTAACTTTTCCATTCAGTAATTAGTTGTCTTTTATTAATTTATCATAATCTCTTCTTAACTATATTTTAGGAACAATTTTTACACACTTCTGAATTCCCCATCACTTCTTGTTCCCCTGGTTGATACCATATACACCATACATTTCTCCGTGGAGGATTAATTGTTTCTTATTGCCAGAGATATAGAGAATAACTTTCAAAAAAAAGTTACATCCCGTCTGTACTAAAGAACCAAGGCCTTCTCTCCCAGAAGAAAAATTAATGGTCTTTGGAAAATTCTATCCTCTATTTCAGTCATCTTCATTAACACATGTGATTCTTAATAGAATTCTTCAAGCAGCTCTGAAACTCATGTTCATCATAGCCACTCCCTCCTGCATCTGGGAGATAATGATCTCCATTCCTCTGCTCTAAACCTAGGAAAATTATGCATTGTGGCCTGACTATAAGCCATTTTCCATAGGAGGCCACAGATCCAGGGGAATTTGCCGTTTTGTCATCAACACAGAAGAAATCTCAAGGGTGTATAATGGTAAAGTTGAATTTCTGACAAATAACAGAGCGTAGAAAGGGAGAAAACAAGAGATGGGGAACATTGTATTTTTTTCCCTCACGTATTTGTCTCCAAAGAAAATTGTTATTCTTTATTTAGTTTTCTTTTGTTTTGTCTTTCTCCCTTATACTCCACATAAATCATAAATGAATCTAACTTAGATTTATCACCCACAAGGCATCTAACTCAATTAGCCGATCCCAGCTGTTGCAAAAGCTGTACAGTACTTCTGTAAGATAGCACATCTTCAAGGGAAGTGTTTGATTTATCTAAAATACTAACGAGACCATGTACTGGAACCTGTTCTAAATTTCTTTTTCTTTTGAAACCAAGCATCACCTCACATGGCTTCCTCTGATAACACCTACATTTTCTTATAACAGGAGTTCAGAGTCTTGGTGGCATGCAAATAAATGTTTGCTAAGAATTATTACAATGCAAAACATAAGTCTGATGAATACTATTTAAAATAATTAGCTTAAATAATCAAATGCCAGATGAGAATAGTTTCTCCTCTAAAACATAAAATTTCTCTTATTTTAATATGACTTCATTTTTTTATTATACTCAGTGTAGTAATTACTTAGTAGTTAAGTGTTCAGAAACCTAAGTAAAATGAATAGGCTATTAAATATAATAGAACAATTAAAATCTCTGTAAGTATTTTGAAATTAACAAAAATTTATGTTATCATTTAATAGTTTCCCAGAACTCTTGTCATTAAACAAAAGTCAGTGACCCTCACTGCTCATGAGAATCTAGTTATTAATATATTACATATTTTAATATGGAGAACATTTATCACCATGCGTGCCTGTCTTTCCAGTGTATTTAAGTTAAGTTGCATTAAAAGTTAAAATATCTTTGATCAGAAATTTCTTCATCAAAACATGTCTTTCTCCTGAGACAGAAGGTCTCTTTGTGGCTAAGTTGAAATCAATGCCTTTGTATGCCATTGAAAATAACTGCTCAAATTGTTATATGCAGCCCATTTTCCAATAGGGTAGTTTACTGGATTCAAAAATATAACATAGGACTTCTCAATACTTATTCTCTTTACACAAGACATACAAAGAATGAACAGTGTGTACTTACACATACATATGGGAAAGCAAATGAATTCTTATTGCCCTCTATTTATTAACTGCTTAGTTATAAAAATGTTCAACGTTTAATTTACATTTTAATTACTCAGTATAATAACTCAACATTCTCATGTACATGCAATACAACTCAATCCCTTATTATCATGAATAAATAGACAGCCATTTACCTCTTTCAATGTCTCAAGTTAGATCATCTCTTTGTCTAAATATGAATCATTATTCAAGCAATATTTCTAGTTTTCTATGAATATTGGAATGTTTATATGCATACAAAATTTTAAAATATTATTCTTTCCTTTTCACAGACTATATCATTATTACATTTGCATTTTATAATTGTCTGTATATCCCAGTGGGATTGTATATGAGCAAGTTCACATATTAATACATATATGTGTACAACATAGAAGAGTCACTTTAATGAAGTAAAAAATGTTAGTCAGACATGTCTATCATGGTATTTGTTTACTTTGCATACATTAATGAATTTGTTTAGTAGTATTAGGATACAAAATATGAATCATCAGCAGTGGCAAGATCCAGAAAAATCTCTGTTAAACTAGCATGAGTCAACAGGGGTGGTAAGAAGAACCACCTTGTACATTAGGAAAAGTTATCTGCCATGCCTCTCTCAATGAAGTAAAAATAAATTAAGATGTCAGACCAAGAAAACATTACAAGGCTAGCTATTCAATAAAACCATCATTGTCCACTGAGTCCTTTTTATACATTCTCCAAATATCACATCTTCCCACTGGACTTGCCTTTAGCAAAACACCATGTGAGTCTGCTTCAGCAAAATACTGCATGAGTCTGCATCACAACACAACCAGAAACTTCCCCTTCACAAGTCCCTGGCTGTGAGGATGATATGAAATAACAGAGCTCCAACGGAGAAGAAAACATGTCTCTTCATTTCAATCCACCACTGTTCCTATACAGGCTCTTGAGTATTAGAATATGAGAGGACAAACTCTCATCACCAACCAAATTATAATCACAAATATTTAGAGATTAAAGGTGAGTTTTCTGAAGCCTTAACTCATTTGATTATTTTATGAATGTATGTTCATACTTACAGATGTATATAGTGATGCTTATATCATACAAATTCTATGAAATAATTTGTGCAATAGGTCTTGAATTTTTGACAGCAGTATGATGGAATTAGGTAAAGGTGTGATGCTTTGGAATGCAGGAGATTGATTGTACCTGGGTTGTGAATTCCAAGTTGCCTGCTGTAATTATTTCTGATGGCTAAACAAACATTACACATGAAAAAATTTAATATAAGTGAAGGCTATTCAGAATTGAAATAAAATTTAAATTCTTTATAATATTGAACTCCAGAGAAAAGAAAAAAATTAAAGTTCCAATATAAAAACATGTGAAAATTATAAATTATGAAGTGCATCAGGACTGGAAAAGACAGAAGAGAAACCAGAATGCTAGTTGGTTGGATCCTGAAACCATTATGGACATCAACATGTAAACCATAAAGTATTCACCAAGTGCATAATGGCCATGCAGAGCTATATCATTCTAATATCATTTCAGGTCACAATTACTTTTACAGGAATATATTTATTTTTATAAGTAATGGTTTTAGTCTCAGTGAAGATAGCACATGCCATTTCCTAGGATATTATACGATTCTTGATCTTTTATTGAACTAGAGAATAAACAGGGTTTTTTTACATTGTTACCCTTATGTAAAGATATGATTGATAAACTTGACCATAACCATGGATCATAAAAATAATATTAGCTAGGAACTATTATTAGCTGGATTAGTAGTGTAAACAATGATTACCCTACACTAAACTAAAATCTCAAGTCTTTGTCTCTTCAGACAAGGTTGCTATATTAGGAGTTTCTGACTAAGTTAAAATCTTAGATTATATTAACTTTAAAGCTAAATTACCACAATTTAGAAACACTTGATTAAGAATTCTTACATGAACCTAACACCAATTGCCTTCATGGGTCCAGGGAGTACCACCCTGACCTTGTCTCCTGATTGTGGGAGGCAGCCTATGTATCAGTCCATATAAAAAGCACATGGACATAAAAAACTCTCATGCCTTTGTTTCCTCTTTTGCTCTCCTCTCTCAAACAAATGAGTTTTCTTCATTGCCACTAATGTTGATTCATCACTGACTTTAGAATTAACATTTTCAGGTATCCATTGTGGACTAAGAACCATGTCTGGAGGAAGATTCTAAGTTCTCAATGCCAGAATGGTACTACTGAGACTATCAGCCTTGTGGAATGAGAAATGACTGGGTCATTGGCCTCCCCAGTGAGAGAGCATGACTGTGGGTATACTCTAACTACTTAGCTTGTAAGCCTTGATACTGAGTAACTACTGACTTCTCAAACTGTAGTAGTGATTCTGCTATTTCTGTTAGTGGAAACTAATTTATTAAATTCAACAAATTGGTTCTGTTCTAGAGAACCCTGACTAATATAGCACCATAATACCTGAAAAAGCAGAATAGGAAGCAACAAAGAATACAACCAGGACTGTCAAACTTATTAAGACATTGCCCTCAGAGTAGTCCAAGCTGATTTACCAGTAATAAAAAAATTACAAAAAGTGTGAAAGCAATAATGCAGATGTTATAAAAAATGCTAAGTTGTATCATGTGGCAAACTTTTCCACTGAAGATGCATCTTGCATATGCCTTATAGCCCCCAAAAATGGAACTCATGACAAACCAAGGAAATTTTGTGCCAAAGTCTAAGTTGCTGAACCAATATGTTTTTATTGGAGTTACAAATTAGAGTGTGGGTGAATATGTACTTACAAGAGCATATTTGAATCAAGGCAACTGTGTCACTGAAAAGACCACTCTCATATTGGTGACAACTCATGCAAATGGTACACCTGGAACTCTCTGCACAACTTCTAAGCACCTGAGTGCATTGGAAAATGTCTTCTGGCAGGTGACTTGTCATACTATAGTTCCTAAGAAGTGTATACTTCTATTTTCTATAAGCTGGAGGGGACTGGTCTAAATGTACAAGTTTTCCCTTTTCTCGAAATGCCAAACTTGTTGCCATATTCTTGAGAAAGTGATGATATTCAGAAAAAAATTGCTATAGAGCAGATAGAAACTTGCAATTTAATCTTCCTTTTAATTTATCACAGAAGTTATGCTGCATCATTTTTGTTAATCACTAAAATTCTGCAAAGTGGAGTCCTAATTACTGACCTAAGCTTCTGGAAGGCTGAGGCATGGAGTAAAGCATGAGGCCACCTTCAGCAACTCCCAGGGTACTCTTCTCATAGAGTGAGCAGAACAACCAATGCCAAAACAAGTATCTTCATTAATGATTTCTCCCTATTGTATATCAGGTACATAGAGCATTATAACCCAAGGAGTTGTCATCTGCAAAGTTCATATAAAAGAATTGTAAAAAAAAAAAATTCTATGAAGAGCCTTTTTAGAAAGTAGAAATATAAGTGTCATATGTATATGGCTTCCATATCTCCTTCCCAGCTATCAAAATGAAGGTATTCCTTTAACAGTCTTACAGCCACAGTACCATAATGTCATGGACTTATTGAAGTGAGAATGTATGTTACCATATGGTGAAATGGGATCTACAATGGTATATAAACAAAGTCCACTGATCTCAGGCTAAGTGTTTGGATATTAATTGACTGAAGTTTTCTAACACTAACTTGTTTCTTAATAAAATACCTAGATGTACTGTTTTCTGTCTGAAAATACAATACCCAGAAGATGCTCCAACATATAAGAAGAACATGCTTCACTATGTTTATAGAAGCCTTATTTATAATAGCCAGAAACTGGAAACAACTCAGATGTCCCTCAACAGAGGAATGGACACAGAAAACATAGTATATTTATACAATGGAGTACTACTCAGCTATTAAAAACAATGAATTCATGAAATTCTTAGGCTAAATAGAAAATATAATCCTGAGTGAGGTAACCCAATCACAGAAGAACACACATGGTATGCACTAAAAGTAGACATTAGCTGAGAAGCTTGGAATATCCAAGATACATTTCATAGACCACATGAAGCTCGAAAAGAAGGAAAACCAAAATATGGATACTTTGGCCTTTCTTAGAAGGAGGATCAAAATACCCATGGGAGGAGATACAGAGACAAAGTGTGGAGTAGAGCTAAAGGAAAGGCCATCCAGGGACTGCCCCAGCTGGGGATCCATTCCAAATCCAGACACATTCGTGAATGCCAACAAGAGCTTGTTGACAGGAGCCTGATATACCTTTCTCCTGAGAAGCTCTGCCATTGCCTGACAAATACAGAAGTAGATGCTCACAGTCAACCAATGGACTGAGCACAGGGTATCCAATGGAGAAGCTAGAGAAAGGACACAAGGAGCTGAAGGGGCTTGCAGCCCCTTATGAGGAACAAGTATATGAACCAACCAGTAACCCCACAGCTCCCAAGGACTAAACTACTCTTTGGTTAAGGAGTACACATGAAGGGACCCAGGCTCCAGCCACATATGTAGCAGAGGATGGCCTTATTGGACATCAGTGAGAGGAGAGGCCCTTGGTCCTGTGAAGACTTGATGACCCAGTGTAGGGTAATGCCAGGACAGGGAAGTGGGAGTGCTCTGGTTTGTGATCTGGAGGAGGGGAATGGGATAGGAAAAAGAGAAAAGGTGATAGCATTTTAAATGTAAATAATGAAATTAGAAATGATTAAAATATTCCTAATAGCTAAGTAAATTTACAATTCTGTGTAGGGTAGCATTCAAAATTATTCTTGGCTAAATGTCAATGGCAACAGGTTAGAAATATCTGATTCATGCCTTAAAAATAATTATATGAAAACACCTAAACTTCCTCTAACAGACAGTTTATCCCTAGACATATCATAACAAATGCAGCACCAAAGTAAAATATGATCCCACAAACCTCAAAGCATCCTTTCTTATGTGGCCTTTTTTTTTTCAGGATAGAACACACTTGGAGACTGTCATATTTATAGTCTATCAATATACATTGGGAAGACTAAGGGTTATCAGTTTTAACATTGAGAACTAACAATTTAGGTTACTATTAAATTTGCAAGATAGAGTTTTAAAGTAAAGTATGTTTTAAAAAGAGATGCCATGGTGTTTGTGCCTATAATTGCCCATTATAAACTACACAAGACAAGGAAAATTAAGTGCTCTAATGTTATATTTCAACTTGGCTTAATAAAACAACCTCATGTTATTTGTGTCCTTCAATCAAATATGAATTTAGTAGCATTCTGTATAAATTAATTAATTACATGAGATAATAGATACTATTATATTCTACCACAATTGAACATTGAGTTACTACATTGTTTTTAAACAATGACGTCATCAAAAATGTTATTTATTGCTTGCCTCATGATCTTTTGTCTAATTGAAGCAAAGTAGAAGTGATCTATGATTTTTTTTAATGACTTTGCACATTGCAATTTTTTCTGAGCTTTGCAAATTTATAACCAAGTACTAAAACCAAAAAAGCAAAACAAACAAACAAAAAAACAAAAACTAAACAAAAACAGAAACTAAAAACAAAGACAAAACCAAAACAAAATATAGCAAAAACTTACTTAGGCCACCTGTGGTGGGACAATTCTTCTAATAAAATAGAGAAGATCTTTGCTCCAGATCATTAACATTGATGAGAAAACGTTAACATAATGTTCAGTAATGAGTATGAAAAAGGCTCAATAAACATTTCTCTCAAAACAAATGAATGAATGAACATAATGTGTCCAAAGTTTTATTTCTGATAATAGAGTAACTTTCCTTACATTTTGAATGTGCTCTCATGTGCTGTAAAAGTTGGAAGAGTTTATATTACATCCTCCCAGCATGATCCATTTGCTCTCTTACTTCCTAGACATTTTAATTGAGGCTACAATTCCAAATTGTTTTCCAATGTGTCCTTCACTAGCATACGATTTCCCCAGTCAATCCATATACCATTGTTTTTGTTTCTCCAGTAATCCATTATTATCACTTGGCTAAGCAAACACAGCTGGGTAGTAATGAATTGAGTTCTTACATTTATAGATAAACTTGCTATAATGTTGCTCTACAACTCTTTCTCTGAGACAGAGAAAACCCACACAATAATTCTACTTTTCAATCTAGCCTCATAAAGACATATTATAATGTTGTAGCAAGGGCAATTGTATAAATGATCATTTGATTTTATTTTAACATGCGAGTGTATATGCCAGAGAGGAAGAAGAATATAAATAGCAGTCCTTCTAATTTTCCTTAATGAGTTTTAATTTTAGTTAAAATATACTTACATCATTTACCCTCTACATTTTCCTCACTCTAAGAACTCCCTGTCTCCCCTACCTCATCTCAATCCATGGCCTCTGGTTAATAATTATAAATGTTACATGATTCATATATATGTAACATACATAAAAAGCTTTTCAATTTGCATAGGCTGACATCAAACCCAGAATTCTCTAATCTCATTCTCCAGAAGTCAGAGATTATAGATATATACCACTATGCCTGACTGCCTGACAATCAAATATTTTTTAAGAAAATTAAGTGTAAAAGAAAACTCAAAATGGTATATATATATACATATATGTGTGTGTGTGTGTGTCCATGTGGGTGTATGTGTGTGTGTGCACATATGTGCATTTGTATGTGTGTTTTCTCTATTTATAGTTAATCATATACTTTGGGTAATCCAAAAATTTGTATTAAATATATAAAATTTTTATATTAAAAATATGGAAGGATTTGCTTTTTCCTGAGATTTTTAATTTCTAACACTTTACTGTATAAATATTATCATTCAAATAATGTGTGATGTTTAATTTCATTATTGGAGAATCAAAATCTGAAATATTTTAATGCTAATATATGAAAAGCAATTTATGTCTATAGCTTGATATTTTATTAGTTAAAAACTTCAAATACTAAAAGGACAAATCTAAATATATTTGTTTCCCTTTAATTACCTTATGTAATGTGGAGATGATGTGGGCAACTGTACCAAATATGCATATGGAGACCAGAAGACATTCTCAAAGTGTACGCTCTTTCTTTTTACTGTGGAGATCCTTGTCATTCAACTTTGCTTAGGCTATTCAGCAAGCAGCACTATCCACTGAGCAATCCCATCAAACGCAAAGATAAAAATTTAAACTTATATCTTTCCACTGCTAGAAATAAGGTACAGGTGTCAAGATTTTTATGGTTTGTTAAAACTTAAATGCTATTACACCACACTGAGTTCCAGTCTGAAAGCTCTAACATTGTAAGCAATTAAGTTTGCATGCTCAGTTAATACTGGCACCTGGGAACCTGCTAATTTGCACATAAACAAAGCTCAGGTTTCCATTTATACTCTCTTTACACAAATAAATTTTCAGTAACTAGACCAGAAGAATTTTCATATTTCCATACAAAGTCAAGCTGACAGGGTATTGGTTTTTCCATCAATTTTGGTTTGTCACACTGTTACCTATTAAATAAAGACACTACAAGGAATCCTGCCAATGAGCTGCCCCTGGAATGTCAAAAAATTTTGGAACAGCATTGGCTCTTTTATAGTAAATCTTGATCTTTCTTTATTTTTCTGTCTTTAACATGAGTGTTGAGGGTAATCTTTATTCTGTCTGCTTAGAAATCATATTCTTTCTTTGTTTATAGTCAAAGAAAATAAGAATTGCAAACATCTGAGAAACAAATACACTGTTGCAGTTTTGTTAGGCTGCTGGTTTGTTTTGATTTTACTGTATATAACTGGAGTTTGGGCCAAAGGCACTCCTCTGGCAAGCCTCAATATCTAGGTGTGTACATGTTTTTTACTTTGGCAATCAAGTTAATTAAAAAATGAAGATGCTAAGCAGCAGATGAAAGTGTTTAAAATCAAGTTTTAATTTGGGAGGAACATATATCTTGGTGTAGTGAATCTAAATCTCTTACCTGAGTAGAGCCATGTGTTTTATGTTTAGGCAAAAACAAAACCAAAACCAAAAAAGAATTAGATACAATAGAGGTAGTTATGTCTATAATAAAGTAAATCTAAATCTCTTCCCTGAGTAAAGTCATGTGTTTTATGCTTAAACAAAAAAAAAAAAATTAAAAAAATTAAAAAATAATTAGAAACAATAGAGTTAGTTATGTCTATAATAAAGTAAACCTGTTCATATTATGTTGAATAATAGTTCATTGTCTCCAATTTGTATTGAAACTTGGTATGAAAATGTTTCGCTTAAGAAGGACAAATTTGTACTTCTGGTATGAGCTGATTCCTTGAGTAGACCTTGGCTTCAGCTCTGCGTCCAATCCTGCAACACACAGAAGGAGCTGGACTCTCGGAAGCTCTAACATCCCTGAGGAACATAGGTGAGGTGGCCACAACATCAGCCCCAACACAAACCTCAGGCATAAGTGAGACACCCAGGGGATCCAGAGACAGAGAAACTCCCTCTTGTCCAGTGGCACAGTGCCTTCTGGTTTGAGCACTAGCTCTGCACCAAGACCCACAACATCTAGAGGAAGCTCAAATCCCAGGTGTTTTAACATTCCCAGGATTATAGACTCATAAGATCACAGGACCTCAGGAGCTTGATAAACCAGGATTACAGAATTTCAGAGACAGCTTGACACCCAGGAACTGTTATATCCAGGATCCCTGGATCACAGGATCATAGGATCACAGAGACAGCTGGACTCTGAGATAACACTAGAGATAAGCAGATGGCTACAGGTGAGAGCAAGAACTTAGACAACAGAAATCAAGGTTTCTTGGCATTATCAGAACCCAATTCTCCCACCATAGAAAGTTCTGGATACTCCCTCACATCAGAAAGGCAAGATTCAAATTTAAAATCACTTCTCTGGAAGATAAATAGAGTACTTTAAGAAGGACATAAGTAACCTCCTTAAAGAAATACAGGAGAACACAGGTAAACAGGTAGAAGCCCTTAAAGAGGAAACACATAGTCCCTTAAAGAAAAACAAGAAAACACAACAAAACAGGTGAAGGAATTGAACAAAACAATCCAGAATCTAAAAATGGAAATGCAAACAATAAAGAAATCACAAAGAGAGACTACACTGGGTACAGGAAACCTAGGAAAAAGATTAAGAGTCATATATACAAGAATCACAAACAAAATACAAGCAATAGAAAAGAGGTTCTCAGGTGTAGAAGGTACCATAGAAAACATTGACACAACAGTCAAAGAAAATACAAAATGCAAAAAGCTCCTAACCCAAAACTTTCAGGAAATTCAGGAGAAAATGAGAAGACAAAACCTAAGGATAACAGGTAAAGAATAGAGCAAGGATGCCCAACTTAAAGGTCCACTAAATATCTTCAACAAAATTATAGAAGTAAACTTCTCTCACCTAAAGTAAGATGACCATGAACATACAAAAAAGCCTAAAGAACTGCAAATAGACAAGAACAGAAAAGAAATTGCTCTTGTCATATAATAATCAAAACAGTAAGTGCACAAACAGGAAAGAATATTAAAAACACTAAGGGAAAAATGTCCAGTAACTTATAAAGGCAGACCTATCAGAATTATACCAAACTTCTCACCAAAGGCTATATAAACCAGAAAAATCTGGAGAGATGTCATTCAGTCCCTAAGAGAACCCAAATGCCAACCCAGACGAGTATACCCAACAAAATTCTCCATAAAAATAGATGGAAAAACCAAGATATTCCATGAGAAAAAACAAACTTGCTCAGAATTTTTCTACAAATGCAGTCCTAAAGAGGATAGTAGACGAAAAACTCCAACATAGGGAAACTACGTGGTAGAAAAAGCAAGAGAGTAGTCTTATTCCAAAAAAAAAAAAAAAAAAAAAAAAAAAAAAACCAAAAGAAGATAGCTACACAAACACAATTCCATCTCTAACAAGAAAAATAACACGAAGCAACAATCACTTTTCCTTAATATCTCTTAACATCAGTAAAGTCATTTCCCCCAATAAAAAGACATAGACTAACAGAATGGATATGGAAACAGGACCCAACATTTTGCTGCACACAGGAAATGCACTTCAATGACAAAGTCAGATACTAACTCAGAGTAAAAGGCTGGAAAACAATTTTTCAAGCAAATGATCTTCTAATACAGAATAAAATCAACTTTCAATTAAAATTTGTCAAAAAACATAAGGAAGAACACTACATACATGCCACAGAATAAATCTACCAAGATGAACTCTCAGTTCTGAACATCTATGCTCCAAAAGCAAAGACACACACATTCAAAAAACTTTATTAAAGTTCTAAGTACACATTGTACTTCACACAATAATAGTAGGACACTTCAACACCAAACTCTCAGTAATGGCCAAATATGGAAACAGAAACTAAACAGAGATGCATTAAAATTAACAGAAGTTCTGAACCAAAAGTATTTAAGAGATATCTATAGGACATTTAATACTAAAACAACAACAACAACAAAAAAATACCTTCTTCTTAGCACCTAATGGTACCTCGTCCAAAATTGACCAAATAATCAGTCATAAAGCTTCTTGTTTCCTCAACAGACACAAGAAGATTGAAATAATCCCATTCATCCTGGACTAAAGCTTGTCTATAATAACAAAAACAATGGAAAGCACATATGCACATGGAAACTGAACAATGCTCTACTCAATGACAACTTAGTCAAAGAGGAAGTACTGAAAGAAATTAAAGACCATTTAGAATTTAATGACAATGAAGACACAGCATACCAAAACTTATATCACACAATAAAAGCGGTGGTAAGAGGAAAACTCATAGCTCTAAGTGCCTCCACAAAGAGCCTGGAGAGAGCATACACTAGTATCTTGAGAGAATACAAGAAAGCTCTAGAGCAAAAAGAAGCAACTATACCCAAGAGAAGGAGACGGCACAAAATAATTAAACTCAGGGCTAAAATCAACCAAGTAGAAACAAAAACAAAAATACTAGACAAAGAATCAAGCAAACCAGGAGCTGGATCTTTGAGAAAACCAAGATAGATAAACCCTTAGCGAGACAGAATATCCAATTCAATAAAAGCAGAACGGAAAAGGGAAACATAACAACAGAAACCAAGGACATTCCAAAAACTATCAGATCCTACTACAAAAACCAATACTGAACAAAATTGGAAAATCAGGGTGCAATGGACAATTTTCTAAACAGATACCAGGTAGCAAAGTTATGTCAGGATCATCTAAACAGTCTTATTATCCCTAAAGAAATGGAAGCAGTCATTAAAAGTCTCCTAACTGTAAAAATGACAGGACCATATGGTTTTCGTGCAGATTCCTACCAAACGTACAATGATGAACTTATACCAATATTCATCAAACTATTCCACAAATTAGAAACAGAAGAAACACTATGCAATTCATTCAATGAAACCACAATAAAGCTTATACCTAAACCACACAAAGACCCAACACAGAAAGACAACTTCAGATCAATTTCTCTTATGAAGAAAAGTACAAAAATGCTCAATAAAATTTGCACACACTGAATTGAAGAACACATCAATACAATCATCCATAATGATCAAGTAGGCTTTATGCCAAGAATGCAGGGTTGGTTTAATGTACATAATTCCATCAACATAATCCACTATATAAACAAACTCAAGAAAAAAAAACCCACATGATCGTCTCATTAGATGCTGAGAAAGTATTTGAAAAAAATCAACACCCCTTTATTTTAAAAGTCTTAGAAAGATCAAAAACTCAAGACCCATACCTAAATATAGTAAAAGCAATGTACAGAAAAAACAGTAGTCAAAATCAATATAAATGGAGAGAAACTTGAAGCAATTCCACTAAAACCGGGACTAGACAAGGCTGCCTACTCTCTCCCTACCAATTTAATATAGTACACATATCCTAACCAGAGAGCAATTAGACAATGAAAGGAGGTAAAAAGGCATACAAATTGGAAAGGAAGAAGTCTAAATATCACTATTTGCAGATGATATGATAGTATACTTAAGTGACCCCCAAAATTCTACCAGCAAACTCCTAAACTTGATAAACAACTACAGATAATTGTCTGGATGTAAAATTACCTCAAACAAATCAGTAGCCTTCCTCTACTCAAAGTATAAACAAGGTAAGAAAGAAATTAGGGAAATGACACCCTTCACAATAGTCCCAAATAATATTTCATACCTTGGTGTGACTCTAACTAAGCATGTGAAAGATCTATATGACAAGAACTTCAAGTCTCAGAAGAGAGAAATCAAACAAGAACTCAGAAGATGGAAGGATCTCCCATGCTCATGGATTGACATGACTAATATAGTAAAAATGGCTGTCTTGCCAAAAGCAATCTACAAATTCAATGCAATCCCCATCAAAATTGTATTTGTATTGGTACAGAGACAGGAAGATCAGTGGAAAAGTATTGAAGATCCAGAAATGAAACCACACAGCTAAGGTCACTTGACATTTGACAAAAATGCTAAAAACCATCCAGTGGAAAAAGGGCAGCATTTTCAACACATTGTACTGGATCAACTGGAGGTCATCATGGAGAAGAATGCAAAGTGCTCCATTCTTATCTCCTTATACAAAGCTCAAATACAAGTTGATCAATGACCTTCACATAAAACAAGATGTACTGAAACTAATAGAAGATAAAGTGGTTGTACCAGCTTGCAATTCCACCTGTAGTGGAGGAGTGTTCCTGTTTCTCCACATCCTCACCAATAGCTGCATTTTCCTAAGTTTTTAATCTTAGCCATTCTGACTGGTGTGAGGTGAAATCTCAGGGTTGTTTTTATTTCCAATTCCCTAATGACTAATGATGTTGAACATTTCTTTTTTTTTATTGATATATTTTTATTTACATTTCAAATGATTTCCCCTTTTCTGGGTCCCTACTCCCCTCAAGTCCCATAAGCCCTCTTCCGTCCCCCTGTTCTTCCATCAACCCCTTCCCATTTCCCTGTTATGGAATTCCCCTATACTCTTGCACTGAGTCTTTCCAGAACCAGGGGCCACTCCTCCATTCTTTTTGGACATCATTTAATTTGTGGATTATGTCCTGGGTATTCAAAATTTCTAGGTTAATATACACTTATGAGTGAGTGCATACCATGATTGATCTTTTGAGACTGGGTTAGCTCACTTAAGGTGCTTTGTTGCTACTTTGTTTCCAACCCAATTCCCTGGTAATAAGAAAGCTCAACTCAATCAGTTAACAAAACAAGCTACAAGCCTAGATTTGGCAGACCTCCCATTACACTACTCTATTTCCATCTCTATTATCCCATATAACTTGTGGTTTCTCCAGGCCATGAGCTTCTCTCTCTGCTGCCTCTCCTTTTTCCTGTCACTCCTCCTCTTCCTCTTTATCCCCTGTTGCTCCTCCCCTAGACTCTCAGTTCCTCACATTTCCTCCTGCCCAATCATTGGCTCAAGCCTTCATTTGAAAAGTTAAGGTGGGGAGGTTCACAAGACAACTCCTCATCTGCAGCCCTTCTGAGGAATGGAAATAGCATAAAAATACAAGCCCATGGCTATCCACAACACTCCCCCCTTTCTGTCCAATTAAAAGACTCTTTTATCCCAGACATCAATTGAGCACAATTATTACCATTTTGTAATTTATAATGTACAGGATAGACCTAACACCCAGTTAATCATTTTTTTATCAATTAAGTAGTACCTGTCATCTATTCAAACTTAAAAGACTTATAAATCCACACCTGACTCAAGTCCTGGCTTTAGACTGTAACCCATCTGAAAACCATCCTCTCAAATCTGTATCTTTCTAAATGCTAAGGAGCTTACTGGCTATAAGACTATTAGTCTTCAACCCCATCAGAAATCCAAGAATGACTAATATTACCGGAAATTAGGAGAAGCACAAAATATAACTTCTAAAACTTAGCCAATTTATAGAGACAGTTGATCACCTGGACAGGCCCTATACACCAAAATGTTGGAGCATCATTCTTCAGCCTTCTGACTCAGGATCATCTGACAGGCCTTGGTAATGCAGAATTTCGAAGGGCTGATTACTCTGTCTAGGAAGAGATTATCGGTCGACTATTCCACATAGTGTACCCTTTTTTGAACAGTATTTGTCTGTAGATGAAATGAGGCAATTCTTGCCTGGTGACTGTCTCACCACAACTGAAGCAACTTCATTGATATACAAGTTTTTTAGTTCAAGAAAGGGGTGCTGTCAGGAGCAGACAGTTCTCAGTCAAATGATCTTTAATAAAGAAATGTCAATAAACATTATATTCTGTGGACTTCTGACACCTTCGAAGACCATCTGTCTACCTAAAACATCTCTGAACTGTTAAGCCTTGACTATTCTTGGCTGTTTTTAATCGAAATAATACATGAACACCCTTTTAACTAACTCACAACCACGAGTTTGCTATCTGGCCCTTAACTTGTATTACTTAATCATCTAAAAGCAGTTCATACTAGCAGTTATAGAGAGACTGGGTTTAAGCCTTGTATTCCTAAATTTGTTATATAGGCACAATGCCTACATGGGAGTAACAATAATAATCCCAGTTTTATATCAATAATAAATTTATACCAATGAAAACCTTAAATTTACATCAAATAAATTCTGAACCAATATAAGAGAATACAACTTCAACTTTGTATCAATGATAAAGACTTCTACCAATGTAAGATTGCTAACATATCCCTATTTGTCTATTTCCATAATTTCTATGACATTACTATATCCACCTTTTTCTTTTCCACCCACTTCTCCTTTGCCTAAGAAAGCAGAATAGAGAAGAGGAAAGGCAAGGTAGAAATCCCTGAGTTTAAGTTTTTTAGTTCCCCCCCCCCCCCCGTCCAAAGCTATATTTGTAAAGTATCACTAAAATGATAACATATTCATAATTCCTAAAATAATCAGAACCTTCCATAAGGAGCTGGGATGATGATTGTCTTCTGTCTGCTTCCAACTGAATTGGGGAGAAGCATTCCCATCTGGGGGCCCAAAGGGAAATATGCAATTTTGAGAGCTAGATGGCATTATTTGCCTTCCAGTCACTATGTGGTGAGAAAGTTCATGCCTCCAAGTCAGACGACATCTTGACCATGACATTCTGAAAGGCTGGAGAGGCAAGTAAAGTTCTGGAAGCAAGTCTTTAAAAGAATCAGTTTTGATATAATCAAGTGGGAAGCTGGAATGGAAGATCCTGGAATTTCAGCATCCGGGAGTGTGACTCTTTTCAGGGTTATCTTTCTCTTCTTTCATCTCTGTAGTGAACAAAACTTAAAAGCAACAAGTAAAGAGGTAAAGACATTCACACAGAGCATGCAGGGGGCACAGATTGGCCAATGAAGATCAATAAAGAAAGATGACTGACTGCCTTTCCTTAGGTTAGCTTGATCACCTAGTCAAACTACAATGTAACTGTGTATACATGTACTTGTAAAGGGTGTTATGTAATACCCAATAAATGTTAATGGCTGTGTATAGACATTTTGGTCTCAACCAGGTCAGAGATGTCTCCATAAACAGAGACATAAACATCACCACATATATATATAACCTAGTTTGTTGATTGTGGTAGTCTCCCTTTTCTTCTCTCTCACCAAGGTCTTCAGGAGGTCTACCTTTGTCATGTCTGATTTTTATCAACTTGAAAGGAACCCACAGCTTTTCTTTTACTGTGGAAACATAGGCATAGCCCCTCTCCCAGCACAACACATTTCCCATTCTCCATTCTAATGTTAGAATATCCTTAATGTAAACAGGCTGGTTTAGTTTAATACTTCTTTCCACAGTCCAATGTCTTTCAGCAGCTGTTGTGTTTTGTTCATTGGCATTTTAAAAAATTAAGATTAATAAAGCACTATGTAATCTATCCTTTGGGGTTCTCATTGATCCTTTTTGCCTATTAAGCAAAAGTATCACCTTTAAAGTTTGATTTGATCTCTCCATAATTGCTTGTCGTGTAGGATTATGTAATATGCCTTTAACATTTTTTATATTGTAATATTCAAAAAACTGCTTCATCTTATTAGAGATATACACCGGCCCATTGTCTGTTTTAATTTGTGCTGGTATTCTGATAATGGCCATAACTTCTAACAAATGTGTTATTACAGAATCAGTCTTTTCTGAAGATATGTCTGAATATGTGTCTATAGTATGGTACACATATTTCAGTTTGCCAAACTCTGTAAAATGGAAGACATCCATTTGCCAAATGTCATTTCTTTGGGTACCCTTAGGGTTAGTTCCCATAGGCAATGAAGTTTGGTTATATAACAGATAAGCAGGGCACTGCTTCACAATTTCCTTGGCTTGATGCCAAGTAATGGATAATTCTTTCTTTAAGCCTTTGCTGTTATCATGGTGTTTCTTATGGAATTCTGAAGCTTCTAGTACACTTCCTATCAATAGTTGGTCAATTTCATTATTACCTTGTGCCAGAGGGCCTGGCAGACCTCTATGGGATCTTATGTGTGTGATATATAGTGGATAACGCCTATTTCTGATTATTTGCTGTAGCTGAATAAATAACGATGTCAATTCGGAATCATCCTGCATAGGTTCAGCAGTCACTATGTGTAAAACAACTCCTTCTGCATATTGACAATCAATTACTATATTAAGAGACTCTTGAAAATCTGTCAACACCATGATTATTGCATATAACTCAGATTTTTGAAGTGGCTTATAGGGACTCTCAGCCACCTTACATACATCTTCTGATCTATATTCTGCCTATCCTGATTTACTTGCACCAGTGTAAAATGTAGGGGCTCCAGATATTGGAGTTTTCTTTATTATATGAGGGAGAATCCAATAAGTTCTTTTTATGAACTGAAGCCGCTTGCTTTTAGGGTCTCTGTTGTTAATCTCTCCCAAGAAGTTACTGCATACTCTTTGCCAATGTTCATCTTGCAGTAAGGCAATTTCTGCATTAGTAAAAGGTACCACAATTTCAGCTGGATCCATTCCAACTAACTGTCATTGCCGAAGTCTCATTTTTTCTTTAAATATCAATTCAGAAATTTTGCTAAAAATATCCATTCTAAGATATAATCTTCCCTCTGCATAAGAATTCTTGTAGGGAAATGAACAGAAGGTAAGATAACTAAGATGCAGGCCATCTTTGGACCAATATGATCTAGATGTATATCCTGCAATTTTCTTTCTACCAAAGTTAACTCCTTCTCAGCCTCAGCTGACAGTTTCCTTGGACTATTGAAAATCTTATCACCTTGTAAGGTTTGAAATAAATTGCTTAGCTCTTGAGTGACCAAGCCAATTGTCAGCTTCAGCCAGTTGATATCTCCCAGTAGCTTCTGAAAATCATTTAGGGTCCTTAATTGGCTTCTTCTGATTTGCACCTTTTGTGGCTTAACCATTTTCAGACTTATTTTATATCCTAGATAATTAATAGAATCCACTCTGTGTTTTTTCAGGGGTAATTTGCAATCCCTAGGGCGTCAAGGATTTTTTTGTTTTGTTTTTTTGTTTGTTTGTTTGTTTTTTAACTTCATCAAACATTCTTTCCACAATATTTATATTTGAATCAGCTAATAGGATGTCATCCATATAATGATATATAATGGATTGGGGAAATTGTTTGCGAATCATCTCCAATGGTTGTTGTACAAAATACTGACACAAGGTAGGGATATTTAACATTCCTTGCAGCAAGACTTTCCAATGATATCTTTTTCCTGGGTGACCTCTTTTGAAAGTAGGTTCTGAGAAAGCAAACCTTTCCTTATCACATTCATGTAGAGGAATGGCAAAAAAAAAAAAAAAAAAAAAAAAAAAATCTTGTAGATCAATCACTATGATAGGCCATTCCTTAGGCAACAATGAAGGCAATGGGATCTCAGGTTGCAAGGCACCCATTGACTGAATAATCATTTTAATCGCACTGAGATCTGTCAACATTCTCCATTTGCCAGATTTCTTTTTAATGACAAATACTGGAGAATTCCAAGGGCTGGTAGACTCTTCTATATGCTGAGCCTCTGACTGTTCTTGGACTAGTTGTTCTAATGCCTGTAGTTTTTTTATTTGTTATAGAAAAAATGGGTTGGTCAGTCAACCACCTTAGTGTAAGGCTGTTGGTGTTTTGGCAGCAGTAACTCCTTGGGGTAAAGCTAAATTTTCAGCCTCTGCTTTCTCTTGTTTATGGACAGCTTGGACAGTCTGTAACTGCCTTTGATAAGATGCTCTAACTGATTTAAGGTTTTTATTAGGAGCCTGACTAGTTTCATGTCTAGATACCGAGACTGGGGATATTAATTTGGGTTTTCCTCTGCTGTAATAGATCTCTTCCCCAGAAGTTAATATCTATATCAACTGTGTATGGACTCAATTTTCCTACCTGACCTTCTGGTCCTATACATTTAAGACATCTGGTGCTTTTCTTTATTTGGGATAAGGTCCCAACTCCTTGAAATTGGATATCTACTTCTTAAAGTGGCCAACTTACATGCTAAGATTTTGGAGAGATAATGGTGACATCTGGTTAAGTGTCAACAATTCCTTCAATCTTAATATTGTTTACTAATATTTTTAGTTTTTGGCCTATGATCCTCTACAGAAATGTGCCAAAATATTCTTTTTTGGATCTCCTTGAGGCTTTCTGAATTGTCTACCAAACTTGCCTCAGACTTGTCTGGTCTTAGAACATCTGTTTTTGACTTAGTGACACTTAATTGTCCTGAGAAAGAGAGTTCTCTGTGTCTGGCATTGTGGCCTGTGAGAGTTCCCACCCAACCCCCTGGGAGATTTTGGCAGGATGTTGCCCCTTTGTCTGTTCTAGCTCTACATTCTCTAGTTAAATGCCAGCCTTTGCCACATGTTTGATATATTCCAAAAGGCATAGGCCCCCTTTTGGTATCACTTTGGGTTTTTCTACATTCATTTCTGAAATGACCCCACTCACCACAATTAAAACATTTGAAATCTTGGGTCATTTCTAGGTATTTAGTGACAGTTTCTCCTTTTACAGACATATCAGGGGAGCAAGATACAACATCAATTGTATATCTAATCCACTCATCTATTAATGCTGACCTTGCCCTCAGTGGTCTGAGTACTTCTTTGCATTCAGTATTTGTGTTCTCAAAAGCTAAAAACTCAATTATTGCCTTCCTTGATGAAGAATCTGATATACTCCTTTCCATAGCTGAGGTTAGTCTTTGTAAAAAGTCAAGGAAGGTTTCTTTTGGATCTTGTATGACTTGAATAAATGGTTCAAGTCTGTTCCCTGAATCTGCAACTTTGTCCCAGGCCCTTAAAGCTGGCAATCGACACAAGACTAGGGTTTCTTCATCATATATAGCCTGTACCTCCACCTCAGCAAAGTGACCCTCACCAAGCAGTTGGTCTAAGGAAATCTCTCCCTGGCTCTATTTTGTCCTGGTATCCCCCTCACCCATTCTCTCCACCATGCAACCCATTTTAAATTAACAGCAGGTTCTAGAATTGATCTTGACATATCCTTCCAGTCTTGTGGGATTATTTTATTTTTAATAGCCCAAGAAGTCAAAATTTGCTTCACAAATGGCCAAATGGCAAGTATATTCCAAAATTAGTGACACTTTCCTTAAATTTACTTAGATCTAACAAATCCACAGGCTATCCATTCGAGTTCCTGATAACCCTCTGTGTGATCATCATCTTGAAGTCTTTGTTGTATATTGACCAGATAGACTAAAGTTTTTTTTTTTAAAATATCATTTGGTTAGCTTTCTCTAATTTTATCTTCTATCTCTACCTGAGTATTTTCCTTTTCCTTGAGTTCCTGTATTTTCTGTTCAAGGTTCTGCCTCCACATTTTGATCATTTCATTATATTGCAATTCTGATCGTTTACTGTCCATTTTATTTTGATTGATTAATTTTAAAGGGTTATTCTCCAAGTATAGCTTCCAATACTCATTATTTTCTCTCTGCTGCTCAGCCTGATCTGTGAACTGCTGCATCCTTTGTTCTAGCATCTTTTCTAACTCCTGTGTCCCATCTTCATTCTCCTCCTTCTGTCTGTTATTCTGTTCTATAATTTCCTGGGTCTTCAATTCTAGTATTTCCTCTAGTCCACATTGCCAAGTCGTAAATTTCTCTTTCTGTTGTTCATGATGTTTTATAATTTCCTGTATCTTCTGTTCTAAGCCCTGCTTCCATAATCTTAGCTTCTCTTTATGTTGTAATTCTTTTTTCCCTTTATTTGTTTTATTTTATTCTATATATTCTTTATTTACATTTCAAATGATTTCCCCCTTTCTGGCTCCCCACTCCAACAAAAGTCCCATAAGCCCTCTTCCCTCCCCCTGTTCCCCCATGTTCAATTCCATGAACTGATACCCTTCTCAATTCCATGTTCTAATATTCCCCTATACTGCTGAACTGAGTCTTTCCAGAACAAGGGACCACACTTCCATTATTCCTGGACATTATTTAATATGTGGATTATGTCTTGGGTATTCAAACTTTCTAGGATAATATCCAATTATCATTGAGTGCATACCATGATTGATCTTTTAAGACTGGGTTACCTCACTTAGTATGATGTTCTCCAGCTCCATTCATTTGTCTAAGAATTTCATGAATTCATTGCTTCTAATGGCTGAATAGTACCCCGTTTTGTAAATATACCACATTTTTGTATCCATTCCTCCGTTTTGGGGCACCTGGGTTCTTTCCAGCTTCTTGCTACTACAAATAGGGCTGCTATGAACATAGTGGAGCATGTGTCCTTATTGAATGCTGGGGAATCCTCTGGGTATATGCCCAGGAGTGGTATAGCAGGGTCCTCCAAAAGTGCCATGACCAGATTTCTGAGGAAGCGCCAGACTGATTTCCAAAGTGGGTGCACCATCTTGCAATCCCACCAGCAGTGGAGGAGTGTTCCTCTTTCAACACATCCTCACCAACACCTGCTGTCTCCTGAGTTTTTGACCTTAACCATTCTGACTGGTGTGAGGTGAAATCTCAGGGTTGTTTTGATTTGCATTTCCCTAATGATTAATGATGTTGAACATTTCTTAAGGTGCTTCTCAGCCATCCTAAGTTCTTCATTTGAAAATACTTTCTTTAGCTCTGTACTCCACTTTTTAATGGAGTTACTTGGTTTCTGGGTTCTACCTACTTGAGTTCGTTGTATATATTAGATATTAGTCATCTGTAGGATTTAGGGTTGGTGAAGATCCTTTCTCAATCTGTTGGTTGATGTTTTGTCCTTTTGACAGTGTCCTTTGCCATATAGAAACTTTGTAGTTTTATGAGGTCCCGTTTTATGAGGTCCCATTTGTCAGTTCTTTTTTTTTTTTTAAGATCTCTGACCTAGGTTTTTCATAAAAGGGTTCTTTTTTTTTAATTTATTGATATATTTATTTACATTTCAAATGATTTCCCCTTTTCTGGACCCCCACTCCTCGAAAGTCCCATCAGTTCCCTTCCCTCCCCCTGTTTTCCCAACCAACCCTTCCCACTTCCCTGTTCTGATTTTGTTCTATACTGCTTCACTGAGTCTTTCCAGAACAAGGGGCCACTCCTCCGTTCTTCTTGTACCTCAATTGATGTGCAGATTATGTTTTCGGTATTCCAGTTTTCTAGGTTAATATCCACTTAATAGTGAGTGCATACCATGATTCATCTTTTGAGTCTGGGTTACCTCACTTAGTATGATGTTCTCCAGCTCCATCCATTTGCCTAAGAATTTCATGAATTCATTGTTTCTAATGGCTGAATAGTACTCCACTGTGTATATATACCACATTTTTTGCATCCACTCTTCTGTTGAGGGATACCTGGGTTCTTTCCAACTTCTGGAAATTATAAATATGGCTGCTATGAACATAGTAGAACATGTATCCTTATTACATGCTGGGGAATCTTTTCGGTATATGCCCAGGAGTGGTATAGCAGGATCTTCTTGAAGTGAGGTGCCCAGTTTTCAGAGGAACCGCCAGACTGATTTCCAGAGTGGTTATACCAATTTGCAACCCCACCAGCAGTGTAGGAGTGTTCCTCTTTCTCCACATCCTCGCCAACACCTGCTGTCTCCTGAATTTTTAATCTTAGCCATTCTGACTGGTGTAAGGTAAAATCTCAGGGTTGTTTTGATTTGCATTTCCCTAATGACTAATGAAGTTGCGCATTTTTTAAGATGTTTTTCCGCCATCTGAAATTCTTCCGGTGAGAATTCTTTGTTTACCTCTGTACCCCATTTTTAAATAGGGTTGTTTGGTTTTCTGGAGTTTAACTTCTTGAGTTCTTTATATATATTGGATATTAGCCCTCTATCTGATGTAGGATTGGTGAAGACCCTTTCCCAATTTGGTGGTTGCCGATTTGTCCTTTTGATGGTGTCCTTTGCCTTACAGAAACTGTAATTTTATGAGGTCCCATTTGTCAATTTTTGAACTTAGAGCATATGCTATTGGTGTTCTGTTCAGAAACTTTCTCCCTGTACCGATGTCCTCAAGGGTCTTCCAGAGTTTCTTTTCTATTGGCTTCAGAGTATCTGGCTTTATGTGGAGGTCCTTGATCCATTTGGATTTGAGCTTAGTACAAGGAGACAAGGATAGATCAATTTGCATTCTTCTGCATGCTGACCTCCAGTTGAACCAGCACCATTTGTTGAAAAGGCTATCTTTTTTCCATTGGATGTTTTCAGCCCCTTTGTCGAGGATCAAGTGACCATAGGTGTGTGGGTTCATTTCTGGATCTTCAATCCTGTTCCATTGATCTGCCTGCCGGTCACTGTACCAATACCATGTAGTTTTTAACACTATTGCTCTGTAGTATTGATTGAGGTCAGGGATACTGATTCCCCCAGAATTTCTTTTGTTGCTGAGAACAGTTTTAGCTATCCTGGGTTTTTTGTTATTCCAGATGAATTTGATAATTGCTCTTTCTAACTCTGTGAAGAATTGTGTTGGGATTTTGATGGGTATTGCATTGAATCTGTATATTGCTTTTGGCAAAATGGCCATTTTAAGTATATTGATCCTGCCGATCCATGAGCATGGGAGGTTTTCCCATTTTTTGAGGTCTTCTTCCATTTCCTTCTTCAGAGTCTTGAAGTTCTTGTCATACAGATCTTTCACATGTTTGGTAAGAGTCACCCCAAGATACTTTATACTGTTTGTGGCTATTGTGAAGGGGGTCATTTCCCTAATTTCTTTTTCTCTTACTGCCTTTAATATTCTTTCTTTGTTTAGTGCATTTGGGGTTTTAATTATTATGTGGCGAGAGGTATTTCTGCTCAGATCCAGTCTGTTTGGAGTTCTGTAGGCTCCTTGTATATTCATAGTTATCTCTCTCTTTAAGTTGGGAAAGTTTTCTTCCATAATTTTGTTAAAGATATTTGCTGGCCCTTTCAGTTGTAAATCTTCACTCTCATCTGTACCTATAATCCTTAGGTTTGGTCTTTTCCTTGTATCCTGGATTTCCTGGATGTTCTGGGATACAAGCTTTTTGCATTTTGCATTTTCTTTGACTGTTGAGTCAATGGTTTCTATGGTATCTTCGGCATCTGAAATTCTTTCTTCGATCTCTTGTATTCTGTTGTTTATATTTGCATCTATGGCCCCTGATTTCTTCTCAAGGTTTTCTATCTCCAAAGTTGTCTCCCTTTGTGATTTTTTTTAGTTGTTTCTACTTCTGTTTTTAGACCCAGGATAGTTTTGCTCAGTTCCATCATTTGTTTGTTTGTGTTTTCCTGTAAGTCTTTAAGAGATTTTTGTGTTTCCTCTTTCATGACTTCTGCCTCTTGACTCAAGTTCTCCTGCATTTCTTTAAGTTTTTTTTCATTTCTTCTTTATTGGCTTCTATCTCTTGAGCCTTATTCTCCTGCATTTCTTTAAGTGATTTTTCTGTTTCCATTATATGGGTTTCTAGCTTATTCATGTTCCCCTGTATTTCTTTAAGAGATTCATTTATGTCCATTTTGTGTTCTTCTAGCAGCATCATGATCAGTGATTTTAAATCCAAATCTTGTTTCTATGGTGTGTTGGCATAACCAGAACTTGCTGATGTTGGAGAGTTTGGTTCAGATGCTGCCATATTGCCTAGATTTCTGTTAGTAGCGTTCCTGCGTTTGCCCTTTGCCATCTTGTTCTCTGGAGTTAGTTGGTCTTGTCCCTGGCTGGTGTTTGGGCCTCCTGAGGGGCTCTGGGGCTATTACTGCAACACTATATGGCTGGGTTTCCCCTGTAGCTGATTGCTGATGTGCTGCCTTCCTCTTGGGTGCCCTGTACCTGATTGCTGATGTGCTGTCTTTCTCTTGGGTGCTCTTGCAGCTCTAGTGTGCTTTGTCCCAGATTGTGTCTGTGAACCAGATGGAGACCGTTTGCACCTTCAGGGAGTGCTGATGGTGTATGCTGCCGGGACCTTTTCTGGGTGCTGATCACTCTGCTGGGCAGCCGATCTCCCAACTGGGTTGGTGCACACAAGGCTAGCCTGGCTGCTCAGGCCTTGGTTCCAGGTAAAAGCCTGGGAGGCCAAGGTCTGAGCAAAGTTCCCCTCGGGCTATGACTGTTAATTGGGTTTGTCAGGTGGCCAGGATGGCAGGAATGTGCGCTCACACTCCCTGAAAGTGCCGGAAGAGTCTGCTGGGCTAACAACCTCCTGGGCGGGTTGACACACAGATGGCCCACCAAGCCGCCCAGTTCTTGGGGTCAGTCCACGGCCTGTTTGGGCCTAGACCCCCGCTTTGTTAGCCTCAGGCTATGTCTGTTACGGGCTTTGCCTGCTAGAGCTAGCTCTCTGGCGTCCTGTAGGCAAAATGGCGGCATGGGCAAAAAAACCTCCTGGCTGGGTTGGCACCTCGATGGCCCCTCGAACAGCCCATGGCCTGGGTGCAGGCCAACACCCGTCGGTCTTAGACCCCCGCGATGTTGGCCTCGGGTTATGTTTGTGTACCTCAGTCTGTCCGATCTCTCTGGAGTCTGAAACCAAGATGGAGGCCAGTCTCTCGTGACTGGCGGGAGGCAGAGTTCTGATGTGGCTTCTGTGCAGTGAAAGGCACCGTAAATCCGCAGGTGCTTGCAGCCCAGCTGGCCAGCGAAGGTCAGTGGTTGTGGGCGCAGGGCCTAACTGGACCCTGTGTCGCCTTGGTTCCACTGCTGATGGCCCTTCGGCTGGACCAGCCACTGCTGCACCACCGCCACCACCGCCGCTGCTTCCCATTTGTCAGTTCTTGATCTTAGAGCATAAGCTATTGGTGTTCTATCCAGGAACATTTCCACTGTGCCCATGTCCTCAAGGGTCTTCTCCAGTTTCTTTTCTATTAGTTTCAGTATATCAGGTTTTATGTGGATGTCCTTGATCCACTTGAAGTTGAGCTTATTACAAAGAGATAAGAATGGATCAATGCACATTCTTCTGCATGCTGACCTCCAATTGAACCAACCCCATTTGTTGAAAAGGCTATCTTTTTTCCACTGGATGCTTTCAGCTCCTTTGTCGAAGACCAAGTGATCAAGCTCTGAATGCCCAAGGCATAATTCACATATCAAATCATTTCACAAGAAGAAGGAAGGAGAGGGCCCTGGTCCTGGAAAGGCTTGATTCAGTAGGGGAGTACCAGGACAGAGAAGTAGGAGAGGTTTATTGCGGAATGGGCAGAGGGAAGAGGCTTGTGGGACATATGGGGAGGGGGGAACCAGGAAAGGGGAAATCGTTTAGAATGTAAACAAAGGATATAGAAAATAAAAATAAAAGTAAATATAAAAGAATTACCAAAAAAATGAAGAGAAAATGGGGAAAAGTCTAGAACACATGGGTACAGGGAAATATTCCTGAAGAGAACACCAATGGCTTGTATTCTAAGATCAAGAATTGACAAATGGGACCTCATAAAACTTCAGAGCTTCTGTAAGGCAACGAACACTCTCAATAAGACAAAATGGCAACCAAGATATCGGGAAAAGATCTTTGCCAGTCCTACCACTGCTAATGGGCTAAAATCCAAGATGTAGCAAGAACTTCAGAAATTACACTCTAGACAATCAAATAAACCTATTAAACATTGGGAACAGAACTAGACAAGGAATTCTCAATTAAGGAAATTTGAATGGCCAAGAAGCACCTAAAGACATGCTCAACATCTGTATTCATCAGGGAAATGCAAATAAAAAGAACCCTGAGATACCATTTCACACTAGTCAGAATGGATAAGATCAAAGCTTCCTGTACAGCAGATGTTAGCAAGAATGTGTAGAAAGAGGAACACTCCCCTATTGATTGTGGGACTGCAAGCTGGTACAACCACTCTGGACATCACTCTAGTGTTTCCTCAGAAAATAGAAAATACCTGAGGACCCAGCTGTAGCCAAAAGATGCTCCAACATATAACATGGACACATGCTCTACTATGTTCATAGCAGCCATATTTATACTAGCCATAAGCTGTAAAGAACCCAGATGTCCTTCCATATAACAATGGATACCGACATTTTGCTGCATTTACATAATGGAGTACTATTCAGCTATTAAAAACAATGAATTCATGAAATTCATAGGCAAATGTAGAACTAGAAAATATCATTCTGAGAGAGGTATCCTAATCTCTAAAGAACTCATATGTTATATACTCACTGACAAGTGGATATTAGCCCCAAAGCTCAGAACACCTAAGATCCAATTCACAGACCACATGAAGTCCAAGAAGAAGGAAGACCAAAGTGTGGGTGTTTTGGTCCTTCTTTGAAAGGGTAGCAAAATATTTATGGGAGCATATATGTAGACAGAGTGTAGAGCAGAGACTGAAAGAAAGGCCATCAAGAGATTGCCCCACATGGGAATTCATCCCATATACAACTCCCCAAATGCAGACACTATTGTGGATACCAAGAAGTGCATTCTGACAAAAGCCTGATATACCTGTCTCCTGAGAGGCTCTGACAAAGTCTGACAAATACAGAGTTGGATGATCACAGCCAATTATTGACCTGATCATGTGATCTCCAATGTAGGAGTAAAAGAAATGACTGAAAGAGCTGAAGGAGTTTACAAACCCCTAGGAAGAACAACAATATCAACCAACCAGAGCTACCAGGATTTTAACCCTGGAATACACATGGAGAGACCCATGGCTTCAGCCATATATGTATCACAGTATGGACTTGAGGGGCATAAATGGCAGAAGAGGCCTGTGTTTCTATGAAGACTCAAAGTCCCAGTGTAGGAGAGTGCAAGTGCATGGAGGTGGGAGTTGGTGTGTGTTGGGGTACACCCTCATGGAAGCAGGAGAAGTGGGGATGGGATAGGTTGTTTATGGGGGTGAAATTGGGAATGGGGACAATATTTGAAATGTAAATAAATAAAATATCCAATAAAAATATTAGACATAAAAACAAATAAAACTGAGATGTCAAATTAAAAATAAAAAAGGAAAAATCCTTCTCAAGTCAGTACTTACATGTGGCAACATAATCATCGGCCCCAGTGCTTTTTGAGGTATCAGCTGGTCAATAGTTTTTGAAATTTCTGGATTCCTAGCTTTAGTACAATGACTAGAAGCTTCAATTTCACATTAGAGGGTATGAGACAGTACTTTGGAAAATGCTGACACAAAGATTCCCCAGAGTATTTTTGTGCCTTTCACCTGGAAAAGTCATGAGGTAGGTGAGATATTCAGGAGTTTCAAAATAGATTCTCCATAGATGATCACCATGCCAACATATAGACATAAGCAGGTAACTAGATGTAAATGAAAGAAAGGCAAATGAAATAAGTGTTGCCAGGATCTCACACTGCTGTCATCTCCTGTGTGGTTCCAAGAAAGCGCTTGATGCCTTCAGAAAAATTTGGTGTTCTATCCCCACCATAGAGTCAATTAAATCAACTCAAAGCACTCTAATCATCACTTTAAAATTTTACCATTCTATTTTACAAAATTTTGCCAGCCGTTTACTAATTGTATCTGTATTTCTGTGATGGTCAATCTTAATTGTACATACATATGTGGGAAGTCTCTCAGTTTCTTCTTTGAAACAGAAGGCTCATCCTAAACTAGGTCACAACTTCTCCTGTGAGCCCATATAAAGAACTTGGAGAAAGGAAGTCTATTCTGTTTACTTACCTCTATTCTATAGGCAAGTTTATCTAGTTTGAGACATTCTTATGCTAGTATTAGTATCTACTTCTTAGGAATTCAAATAGAGACTGAAAACTGATAGCTCTTTCAGTCCTTGATGAATTAAGAGAATAATGGAGTAAACTTATCAATGAAATTAATTTACTAGGTGTAATATAAGATTAGCACCTAGAAAATAAGTGACAAATAAAGCTTCACTCAAATTTTAGTGTATAAAACATATTTATCCATATTTTATAATTCCTTTGTTTTATGATACAAGGGCCCAATTTCATTATTTTACTAGTCAAAACATGTTTTCTTAACATGTGTAATTGAAAAAGCTCAATTGAAAAATTGATCTTTACTAATACCTTTCTCTTGGCTTCTATGTTTCTAATTTAATGACCATGTATGCATTTTTAGATTTGTTTCTACATAGAAAGAAGAGATTCAAGGGCTGTTTCTTGTGTTTTGGTTTTGTTTTATTTTGTGTGTGTGTATATATGTGTCTATGAAAGAGATGACTACTATTTAAATCTTTGGCAGTAAAGTTCGAAATCTAGAAGAAGGCTTTTAAATCTATTTATATGTTAAAGATACAAGGAAACAATTTACAGAAGCAAGCTTCTAGAATAAATTCAAAGAAGATTGAACAGCAAGATGAATTAAACAGGAAGAGGAAAATGATGGAGGGCAAGAAAAGTGAAGGAAGGAGAGAAAAGTGGAAGGGAGAAGGAGTCCAGGAGGGAGGAAGGGTCAAAAAGGGAAAGAAGAAGAAAGGAATGAAGGAGAGGAAGAAAACTGTTTCAAATATTCAGTTAAATTTTTGGATCCGCACCCCACCTCCCACCCCAACCCCAGAGTGACCTTGTCTTCCAGGAGTGCAGAAATACCAAAGATCACAGGTGAGACCACCACCCATTACCTAGCCAAAAGGAACCAGAACAGCAGCTTGGGACATGATTTTTCTGGTTTCTGTCTGTGCCCTACATGGCCCAAGTATAATCTGCCACAGTCCACAGGAACCAGGAATCATGGAGCAGCCTGTGACACAATCTTTCTGGTTTCTATCTGCATCCCAGAGCTGATCATGTGCCTCAATTCTCTCCCAAATCCCATCCAGAGAGAGCTTTTCACCCAGGAGTGATGACACACATAAGGCCACAGGCTCACAAGCTCATAGAAGGGACCAGCTAATGCCAGATATAACCAGTTGGTGAGAGGAAGTACAAGAACATATGAAACTGAAACCTATGCTACTTATCATCATCAGAACCCAGATGTGCCACCACAGCAAGCCCTGGATACCACAACATGCCTGAAAAGTGAGATTCTGTTCTAAAATAGCATCTCATGATTATGATAGACCACTTAAGAATGACATAAATAACCCCCTTAATGAAAAATAGGAGAACACATGTAGAAGCCCTTAAAGAGGAAACATATAAGTCCAAAACAAAAAACAAACAAAAACAAAAACAAAAACAAAAAACAGAAAAAAACCACAACAACACAGGTGAAGGAATTGAACAAAGCCATCCATTATCTACAAATGGAAATAGAAACAATAAAGAAATCACAAAGGGAGATAACCCTCAAAATAGAAAGCCTAGGAAGATCAGGAGTCATAGGTTCAAACATCACCATAAGAATACAACAGATAGAAGAGAAAATTACAGGTGTAGAAGATACCACAGAAAACATTGATGCAAGAGTGAAAGAAATTGCAAAATGCAAAAAGCTCCTAACCCAAAACTTCCAGGAAATTTAGGGCACAATGACAAGACTAAACCTAAGGACAATAGGCATAGAAAAAAGCTAAGATTCAGAAGTCAAAGGGCCAGTAGATATCTTCAACAAAATTATAGAAGAAAACTGCCCTAGCCTAAAGAAAGAGATGCCTATAACAATACAGAACACCACATAGATTGTACCAGAAGAGAAATTACTCCTGTCATATAGTAAGCAAAACAACAAATGCACAAAACAAACACAATATTAAAAGGAGTATGGGGGAAAGTAACATATAAAGGCAAACCTATCAGAATTTTACCTGATATCTCACCAGAGACTATGAAAGCTAGAAGATCCTGGGCATACAGACCCTAAGAGAACATAAATGCCAGTCCATGCTAATATATTCCATAAAATTCTCAATTAACATACATGGAGAAACCAGCATATTCCATGACAAAACCAAATTTACACAGTAACTTAACACTAATTCATATGAAGGATAATATATTCAAAACTCCAAAAACAAAGAGAAAAACTCCACACAAGAAAAAGTATGAGATTAGTCTTCCTTAAGTAAATGGAAAAAAAGATAGCCACACACATAATTCCATCTCAAACAAGAAAAATAACAAGAAACAATAATCATTGGTCCTTAATATCTCTTAACATCAATGGACTCAATTCTCCCTTGAAAAGACATTGAGAAACAGACTGGATGCTTAAATAGTACCGAGCTTTTGCTGCATACGGGAAACACAACTCAGTGACAAAGACAGACACTATCTCAGAGTAAAAAGATAGAAAACAATCGACTTCCAATCAAAAGTTATAAAAAAAAATTGATAGGAAAAATTCCCCAAGGTGTACTTGCAATTTTGAACAACTATGCCTCAAATAATAGGGTTCCCACATTGATAAAAGAAACTTTACTAAAATTCAAAGTGCACATTGGACCTCACACAATAACAGTGGGAGACATCAACACCCCACTAGAACCAAGGAACATATCATGGAAACAGAAGCTAAGCAGAGACACAGTGAAACTTAAAGAAGTTATGAAACAATTAGACTTAATAGATATCTTTAGAAGATTTCATCCTAAAACAAAAGAATATACCTTGCTCTCAGCACCTCATGGTTCCTTCTACAAAACTGACCATATAATCGGTCACAAAACAGATCTCAACAGATATAAGAAGATTCAAGTAATCCCATGTATCCTATCATATCACCATAGACTATGGCTGATCTTCTGTAACAACAAAAACAACAGAAAGCCCACATATACATATACATAGAAACTGAAAAGCATTCTACTTAATGATTCCTTGGTAAAAACAGAAATAAAGAAAGAAATTAAAGACATTTTAGAAATTTTGGAAAATAAAAGTGCAACATACCATAATTTATGGAACACAATGAAAGCAATACTAAGAGGAAAATTCATGGCTCTGATATACTAGCAGCTTGACAGCACATCTTAAATTTCTAGAACAAAAAGAAGCAAATATACACAAAAGGAGTAGATGGGAGGAAATAATCAATATTAGGGCTGAAATCAACCAAGTAGAAATAAAAAGAAGTGTACAAAGAATTAACAAAACCAGGAGCTGGTTCTTAGAGTAAATGAACAAGATAGACAAACCCTTAGCCAGTGTAACCAAAGCAAACAGAAACAGTGTATGAATTAACAAAATAAGAAATAAAAAGTGAGACATAACAACAGAACCAAAGAATTTATTAAATTATCAGACCCTGCTACAAAAGCCAATACTCAAGAGAATTGGAAACACTGAATGAAATGGACAAATTGCTACAAAAATACCAGGCCCCACAGTAAAATCCAGAATAAATAAACCATCTAAAGTGTCCCATAACCCAGAAAGAAAAAAAAGCAGTCATTAAAAGTCTTACAATAAAACAAAGCCCAGGACCATATGGTTTTAGTGTAGAATTCTATCAGAATTTCAAAATGATATAATATTAATACACTTCAAACTATTCTGCAAAATAGAAACAGAAGGAAAACTACCTCATTCACTCTATGAAACACTGATAACCAAACAAAAAGAACAAATATACCCAAACAAAAAGAACAAATATACCCAAACACACTGATAACCAAAACAACATAAAGAACCAACAAAGAAAGAGAACTTCAGAACAATTTTTCTTATGAATACCGAGGCAAAAATAATAAAATCTAATCATAAACCAAAATTTGGTCATAAACCAAATCTAAGAACACACCAAGAAAATCATTCACCATGGCCAAATAGGCTTCATCCCAGGGATACAGGGATGGTGCTGTACGTGGAAATCCATCAAAGTAATCCACTATACAAACTCAAAGGAAAAAAAAAAAAAACACATGATCATCTCATTAGATACTAAGAAAGCAATTGACAAAATTCAACAAATCCAAAGCCAAATTCAATGGCTTCATGTTAAAAGCCTTGCAAAGATTAGGAATTCAACACCATATATAACCATAGGAAAAGAAATATATAGCAAACCAGTAGCCATCAAACTAAATGAAGAGAAACTTTAAACAATCCCACAAAATTCAGGACTACACAAGACTGCCCACTCTCCCTATATGTTCAATATTGTACTTGAAGTTCTTGCTAGAGCAATTAGACAACAAAAGTAAGTCAAAAGAATACAAATTGGAAAGCAAGAAATAAAACTATCATTTTAGTATAAGACATATAGTATGATTAAATGACACCAAAAATTCCCCTAGAGAACACCTTCAGCTGACCAATAGCATCAGAAGTGTGGCTGGATATAAAATTAACTCAAACAAATCTGTAGCCTTCCTTTACTCAAAGGATAAACAGACTGAGAAAAAAATTAGAGAAACAATACCCTTCACAATAGTCACAAATAACATAAAATATCTTGGTGTGAACCTAAACAATCACCGATCAGGATCAGAATAGCTCAGATGACAGCAGATCCTGGGAGGGATATGGAAAAAGAAGAACATTCCTCCATTGCTGATAGGATTTCAAGATGATACAACTACTCTGGAAATAATTCTGGTCTGGTCGTTCCTTAGAAAATTGCAAATAGTATTGCCTGTGGACCCAGAAATACCACTCCCATGCATATACCCCAAATATGCCTCAATATATAACAAGAACATATGCTTTACTATATTCAAGCCAGACTTATTCATAATATCCAGAACCTGGAAACAAACCAGATGTCCTCAACAGAGGAGTGGATACAAAAAATGTGGTACATTTACACAATAGAGTACTACTCAGCCATTAAAAGCAATGCCTTCATGAAATTCGTAGGAACTAGGAAATATTCTGAGTGAGGTAAAGCAGTCACAAAAGAACACACATGGTATGTACTCACTAATAAGTGGGTATTAGGAAAAAAACTGAGAATACCCATGATACAACTCAAAATCATATAAAGCTCAAGAAGAGGAAAGTCCAAAATATGAATGCTTCAGTACTACTTAGAAGGAGAAACAAAACAATCATGTTGTTAGAGGGTGAGAGAGACTTGGGAAGAATAGAGTAGGCATAGGGGAAAGGGGCTCAGGTTCCGATGTGGAGGAAACAAGGGAGACATACAGAGGGTCAGAAAATTGAACAGAGTTGTATAATGATGGGGAATGGGGAACTGGAAATTGCCACCAGAAATTCCCAGATGGTGGGAAAGAAAGAAACTCCCAGGACTCAGTAGAGGTGACAGTAGCTGAAATACCCATCAAAAAGGAAAGAGACCTGTAGTAAAATATTCAGAGGTTAGTCATGGCCCCTGTTTGAGGAATGGGACCACCCATCCATCTCAAAAATTTTAATGCAGAATTTCCCCTGTCTACAGGAAAACACAGGCTCAAAGAATGGAGCACAGATTCAAGGAAAGACCGTCCAGAGATTACCTCACCTGGGGATCCATCCCATATTCAGAATACAAATCTAGACTCTATTGCAGATGCCAAGCAATGCTTGCTGAGAGGAGCCTGAAATAGCTGTCTCCGGAGAGGTCTGTTGGAGCTTTACTAACACAGATGTGAATGCTTGAAGCCAGCCATCAGACTGATCACAGGGAGATTCCCATGGAGGAGTAAAGGGAAGGACAGAAGGAGCTGAACATGTTTTCAGCAGCATATGAAGAACAGTGATATCAACCAAACTAGAATCCCAAGAGCTTCCATGGATTAAACTACCAACCAAAGAATATATGTGGAGGTACCCATGGCTTCAGCTGCATGTGTAGCAGAGGATGACCTGATCTGGCTTCAATGAAAGGGGAGGCACGTGGTCCTTTGAAGGCTCGATGTCCCAGTGTAGGGGAATTCTAGGGCAATGAGGGATGTGAGTGGATGGGGTGGGGTAGCACTCTCATAGAAGCAGAGGGGGATGTAATAGGGGACTTGGGGTGAGGAAACCAGGAAGGAGGATAACATGAAATGTACATAAAATAACCAATAAAATATTTAAAAACAAATGTTTGACATTATTTCACTTGAGAGTGAGTGTCCTTCGGCTAGCATGAATAATGGATATAGGAATTGTCCACTCCATTTATTCATTATTTTAATATAGTTACTATTTTAGGGAATAGTGGTAGAGCAATAGTGTTTGTTACACTTGGAAAACCTCTCTGACTGACTAGTTTCTTCTGGTCCAGCTATACCTGCAAAAGAACTCTAAAGTTCCTGTTTATTTAGCTGTCTACAATTGAAGTTACAGTAGTTATAGAACAGTAGTTGCAGTGTTTCTAAATTGTCATAATTCTTATTCTCAGGATCTAACCATGTTTACCTCTACTTCCATTTATTGTACTTTTAAAATGAGTAGATCTGTCAAACAAATTTCTTAGAGGTTATTGTATCATATAGATTCATAGAAAGTAGATTGCTCGATACATTTTACATTGGACAAACGCACACATTAAATTTCATCAAAATTATGCTACTGTTAGCATTTATTCATGTTATGTGTGTTCCCCTTTGCAAAATTAAGCAAGTTGAAGTGTAGAACAATAAAACAAAGCAAGTCAATTTGATATTAAAAACTTGAACTGGAAAACTAAATGCCCAATATCTTCAATCACAGATAAAGGAAGAATGAGAAGCAGCCTTCTGATGCTGTGTACCATAATGGAATTATATAAAATCCACGCATGGTGAAATCAGAGTTCTGTGAACATGTTTCTCTGAAAGTGAAATTAATGCAATATATTTTGCTGAAACATTTACTACAAAATATGGTGAAGCCTGTACTGCCCAGCAGTATTTGCACTCTCTCATCCTCATCAAAGCACTGGTCTCTATTTCCTACTTCTGAGAGGATGTCTGTAGCCCCAGGGATTATGGAAACTGTGTTCAGCTATTAAATGGCTGTGGGAGAAAAGCCTTCTGCAGTTCTCAAGGGACTCTGTTATGATTGAAGAAAAAAGAAAATCCATGTCACAGCATTTGAAAATACTCATTAGACTACAATGCAACTTAAATCAGAGAATTTACTAGTTAAATATTTTTTATATTTTCAACAGTATACATCAGTTTTATGTCAGAAAATAGTTGTAAACTATTTTATATTTGTTTTAATATTATTTCTGGTTTTCAGTTAATTGTATAATATTAAAAAAAAAGACAAATCAGTTGGTAAAAGTATGTTTTTCAGAAATAAAGATGCAAAGCTCAAAGTTTATATTTGGTTGAAAAAAGAAAACCTTTTGCCTTGATGTGGGGATATCCTCCCATGGCAGAAGATGGCTAACTTTTCCACACAGTCAATTTAATATGTCACCTAAAGTGTCAGGAATACTATTGCTATTTTGAGCTATAGCCCCAGCCTCACTACCTGTTTTTGAAGGAAAGGATTTGGATATAAAATAGGAAAAACTCATGGGGCATAAACTTGCAAAGAAGGTATGTAGAGACAAAAAGAGGACAGAGACAGAGGGACAGACAGTATACCTTGTCCTCTGAAATCATGTAGACGTCAGAGAACAGCTGCTTTTGAATGTCAGTTTCACTTCCTAGCATGAAATACAAGCATTAAAGAACTAAGATAATTAGGTTTCCATGGCAAGTGTCCTTCTCACTGAGCCATTTTCTCAATACTCCAGTTAATTTTTTATCTTGCTTGGTGTAAATGATGTAATACTGGTCTAAAAGAGGTATAAGTAAAATAGAGCACAATGTCAATGTGAAAATATATGCATTAGAGAAAGGAAAATGAGTGTTAATAGGATGATATAGAGAAAAAGGAAGACAAAATATGGTTGAAATATAAACAGCACACCATAAATTGATTCTATTGGCAGACTTTGAGCTTAATTATCAACACACACAATTACCTCTTATTCCACCTGATAGAATTATGCTATAATTGGCATATATAAGGGATGATTCATGACCTTTAACCTTAGATGCTATAAAAATTCTGAGATAATGCTCAGCATCATGGGCTTTAAGTCATTAGTCTTGCCCTCACCTCTCACAATGTACTTTTTCATGGTCACACTACACACACACACACACACACACACACACACACACACACACAAACACAACTTGTTTGGGAAACAAGGTTAAAACACCCACTTAAAGGAGAAATTCAGGAAATGGAATAGTTTGAAAGTTTGCTGTGTTACAGTTGATGAAAATAAAAAGATCAATAAGTGCTTCTACAGAAAACAAAAAAACATGCAGTGGCTGAAGTAAATGATCAGAAGTTAAGAATAACTGCTCTTTCTTTCTTTCTTTCTTTCTTTCTTTCTTTCTTTCTTTCTTTCTTCTTTCTTTCTTACAGAAGCCCTAAGCTGGTTAAATAACATCCACAATGGGGTGCTCACAACTGCCTACAGTTCCAAGTTCAAAGGCTTATAATACATTTAACCTTTATTAATACCTGCACACTTGCACAGATACAGATGGACAAATAAACAAAATAAATCTTCAAAGAAAAAAATTTAAAAATGTATATATAATATATTCTGATATATATTATCCTTTAAGTCTGAATAAGTAAAACATGACAGTATAGGAACAAAAAATATGCAATGAATTTTGCTATGTTTTAATTTTTCATTATAGAAAAAAACAAAAGTAGAACCTTCAAGAGACAATGAAAAAAAAATAACAAAGATCCTCTGGCAGAAATCACCATACAAACAATCTAACAAAAGTATTATACTTCCACAAAGTTTTTTGCAGAAGTCTGATAGTGAGTGATAGATTGGTTTAGGCACAAACTAACTGAACACAAAAAGATCCAATCAAGATGAGTAAAAGTTCAAGGGAATCTGAGTCACCTCACTTCCTTACAGGCAGAAATTTAACTTATTCCCAGCTGTATCTAAGGAGAATCTCTATAAAGAATAGAATGTCTGTCTTGTTAAATTAATGGTGCTGTGAAAGTTTGTTCAGGTCATGTTAAACCATTCAGTTATTTGGATAGGGTTCCAAATGGCCATATTTCACTCTGAAGTGAAATTGTAACTATAGGAGATGTTAACTAAATGAGACACTATAATGCTTTCTTTTGTATAATAAATCAAATTTTTATGTTAACTATATGAACCATTGTTATATACCATATATTATTTACATGATTCAATTTAATATATTTGATACAAGAACATGTTTTTGCAAAATACATATATTATTTCACCTACACAAAAAATAATTTCTTGCATAAATCAATTATGCAGCATGTAGTGGCTGGTTCTGAGTGTCAACTTGACACAGGCTGGAGTTATCACAGAGAAAGGAGTTTCAGTTGTGGAAGTGCCTCCATTAGATTCAACTGTGAGGCATTTTCTCAATTAGTGATGGGGGGGGCCCTTGTGAGTGGTACCACCTTTGGGCTGGTAATCTTGGGTTCTATAAGAGAGCAGGCTAAGCAAACCAGGGGAAGCAAGCCAGTAAAGAACATCTCTCCATGGCCTCTGCATCAGCTCCTGCTTCCTAACCTGCTTGAGTTCCAGTCCTGACTTCCTTTAGTGATGAACTGCAATGTGAAAGTGTAAGCTCAATAAACCCTTTCCTCCCCAAGTTGCTTCTTGGTCATGATGTTTGTGCAGGAATAGAAACCCTGACTAAGACACATTGGTACCAGCATAGTGGGGTATTCCTGTGACAACCTGACCATGTTTTGGGGAGGACTGTGGAAGTACTTTGGAACTTTAGGCTAGATGATCCATTCGATATTAAGAGCTCAGTAGAAAGTTCTGTAGGGGGGGCGGCAGCGGTGGCAGCAGCGGCGGCAGCAGTAGCTGGTCCAGCTGAAGGGCCATCAGCGGTGGAACCAAAGCGACACAGGGTCCAGTTAGGCCCTGTGCCCACGACCACTGACCTTCGCTGACCAGCCGGGCGGCAAGCAGCTGCGGTTCTGCGGAGCCTTTCGCTGCACGGAAGCCACTTCAGAACTCGGCTTCCCGCCAGTCAGGAGAGACTCACCTCCATCTTGATTCCGGGCTCCAGAGATCGGACAGACTGAGGTACACAAACATAATCCTAGGCCCAACACCGCAGGGGTCTGAGCCTGACGGGCGTTGGCCTGCACCCAGGCCCTGGGCTGTTCGAGTGGCCATCGGGGCGCCAACCCAGCCAGGAGTTTTTTTTGCCCTGGCCGGCGCACGCGCCGCCATTTTGCCTACAGGACCCAGAGTGCTCGGGAGGGCAGAGGTGGCTAACAAGCGTAACCTGAGGCTAACAAAACGGGGGTCTAGGCCCCAAAAGGCACAGGACTGACCCCAAGAACTGGGCGGCTTGGTGGGCCATCTGTGTGTCAACCCGCCCAGGAGGTTATTAGCACAACAGACTCTCCCAGTGCTTTCGGGGAGCACGGACGCGCACGCCCGCCATCCGGGTCACCTGGCGGACCCAAACAACAGTCATAGCCCTAGGGGAACTTTGCTCGGACCTTGGCCTCCCAGGCTTTTGCCTGGACTCAGGGCCTGGGCGACAAGGCTAACCTAGTGTGCGCCAGCACAGTTGGGGAAATCGGCTGCCCAGCAGAGTGAGCAGAACACAGGGGAGGTCACAGCAGCATACACCTTCGGAGCTCCCTGGGGGTGCACACGGGTTCCATCTGGTCCACAGACACAATCTGGGGCAAGGCCTTAGGCAGAAGCCCTCAGGTCAACTCTCTCTGCTTCAGATCAGCCTGGGTGGCCGCACCACATCTCCAGGTCCCTCAAGAGGCTAGTGGGGGCTTCCGGGCAGCCAGCTGGGAGAAGTCAGTGTGCTCCAATAAATCCTGCGGGCCCCAGCGGGAGCCTTCAGGTGCCTGCTTCGGGATCTGAACAGCCTGGACAACAGCACCCTGTCTACAGGCAGTGCAGGGTGTAAGCTGTGCACCAGAGGCCAACGGGGAAGGGGCAGCTTGCACTGGTGAGTCCAGCACTGACAAGACCAAGTAACACCAGTGAGAGCTAGATGGCAAAAGGCAAACGCAGGAACGTCACTAACAGAAATCAAGGCAATATGGCAACATCTGAACCCAATTCTCCTCTACCAGCAAGTCCTGGATACCCCATCACACCAGTAAAACAAGATTTGGATTTAAAATCACTGGTCATGATGCTGGTACAGGAACACATGAAGGACATTCAGGAGAAAATGGATCAAAAGTTAGAAGCCCTTGCAAGGGAAACACAAAAATCATTGAAAGAAATCCAGGAGAATACAAAAGCCAACAAGGAGGAAATGCAAAAAACACTTAAAGAAATACAGGAGAACTTTGGTCAACAGGCTGAGGTCATGAAAGACGAAACACAAAAATCTCTTAAAGAAATACAGGAGAACTTTGGTCAACAGGCTGAGGTCATGAAAGAAAAAACACAAAAATCTCTTAAAGAATTACAGGAAAGCACAAACAAGCAAGTGAAGGAGCTAAGCAAAACCATCCAGGATCTAAAATCAGAAGTAGAAACAACTAAGAAAACTCAAAAGGAGACAACTTTGGAGATAGAAAGCCTTGGGAAGAAATCAGGGGACAGAGATGCAAATATCAACAACAGAATACAAGAAATAGAAGAAAGAATCTCAGATGCGGAAGATTCCATAGAAACCATGGACTCAACAGTTAAAGAAAATGCAAAATGCAAAAAGCTTGTAACCCAAAATATCCAGGAAATCCAGGACACAATGAGAAGACCAAACCTAAGGATTATAGGCATAGATGAGAGTGAAGATTTACAACTTAAAGGGCCAGCAAATATCTTCAATAAAATTATGGAAGAAAACTTCCCTAACCTAAAGAGAGAGATGCCCATGAATATACAAGAAGCCTACAGAACTCCAAACAGACTGGAGCAGAACAGAAATACTTCCCGTCACATAATAATCAAAACACCAAATGTTCTAAACAAAGAAAGAATATTAAAGGCAGTAAGAGAAAAAGACCAAGTAACATATAAAGGAAGACCTATCAGAATCACAGCAGACTTTTCACCGGAGACTATGAAGGCTAGAAGGTCCTGGGCAGATCTCATGCAGACTCTAAGAGAACACAAATGCCAACCAAAACTACTATATCCAGCAAAACTCTCAATCACCATAGATGGAGAAACTAAGATATTTCACGACAAAACCAAGTTAACCCAATATCTATCCACAAACCCAGCCCTAAAAAGGATAATAGGAGGACAACACCAATACAAGGAGGGAAACTTCACCCTGACAAAAGCAAGATAGTAACCTTTCATCAAACCCAAAAGAAGTTAAGCAATCAAATTTAAAAAATAACGTCAAAAATGATAGGAAGTAACAATCACTATTCCTTAATATCTCTTAACATCAATGGACTCAATGCCCCAATAAAAAGACACAGACTAACTGACTGGATACGTAAACAGGCCCCTACATTTTGCTGCTTACAGGAAACACACCTCAGGGTCAAAGACAAACACTACCTTAGAGTAAAAGGCTGGAAGACAATTTTACAAGCAAATGGTCTCAGGAAACAAGCTGGAGTAGCCATTTTAATATCAGATAAAATTGACTTTCAACCCAAAGTCATCAAAAGAGACTCTGAGGGACACTTCTTGCTGGTCAAAGGAAAAATACAACAAGAAGAACTCTCAATCCTGAACATCTATGCTCCAAATGCAAGGGCACCCTCTTTCATAAAAGAAACTTTATTAAAACTCAAAGCACACATTGCACCTAACACAATAATTGTGGGTGACTTCAACACTGCACTTTCCTCAATGGACCGATCAGGAAAACAGAAACTAAACAAGGACACAATGAAACTAATTGAAGCTTTGGACCAATTAGATTTAACTGATATATATATAGAACATTCTGTCCTAAAACAAAAGAATATACCTTTTTTTCAGCACCTCATGGTACCTTCTCCAAAATCGACCATATAATTGGTCACAAGACAGACCTCAACAAATATAAGAAGATCGAACTAATCCCATGCCTCCTATCTGATCACTATGGAATAAAAGTGGTCTTCAATAGCAACAGAAACAACAGAAAACCCACATACACGTGGAAATTGAACAATACTCTACTCAATGATACCTTGGTCAAGGAAGAAATAAAGAAAGAAATTAAAGACTTTTTAGAACACAATGAAAATGAAAACACAACATACCCAAATCTATGGGACACAATGAAAGCAGTGCTAAGAGGAAAACTCATAGCCCTGAGTGCCTCCAAAAAGAAAATGGAGAGAGCATACATTACCAACTTAATGACACACCTGAAAGCCCTAGAACAAAAAGAAGCTATTTCACCCAGGAGGAGTAGAAGGCAGGAAATCATCAAACTCAGGGCCGAAATCAATCAAGTAGAAACAAAGAGAACCATACAAAAAATCAACAAAACCAGGAGCTGGTTCTTTGAGAAAATCAAAAAGATAGATAAACCCTTAGCCAGACTGACCAAAGGGCACAGAGAAAGTATCCAAATTAACAAACGTAGAAATGAAAAGGGAGACATAACAACGGAAACTGAGGAAATCCAAAAAATCATCAGATCCTACTACAAGAGCCTGTACTCAACACAACTGGAGAATCTGGAGGAAATGGACAATTTCCTTGACAGATACCAAATACCGAAATTAAATCAGGACCAACTAGACCATCTGAACAGTCCCATAAAGCCTAAAGAAATAGAAGGAGTCATAGAAAGTCTTCCATCCAAAAAAAGCACAGGACCAGATGGTTTCAGTGCAGAATTCTACCAGACCTTCAAAGAAGAGTTAACACCAATACTCTTCAAACTATTCCACAAAATAGAAACAGAAGGAACACTACCCAATTCCTTCTACGAAGCCACAATTACGCTGATACCAAAGCCACACAAAGATCCAACAAAGAAAGAGAACTTCAGACCAATTTCCCTTATGAACATCGATGCAAAAATACTCAATAAAATTCTTGCCAACCGAATCCAAGAACACATCAAAACGATCATCCACCATGATCAAGTAGGCTTTATCCCGGGAATGCAGGGTTGGTTCAATATACGGAAATCCATCAATACAATCCACTACATAAACAAACTCAAAGAACAAAACCACATGGTCATTTCATTGGATGCTGAAAAAGCATTTGACAAAATTCAGCATCCTTTCATGCTTAAAGTCTTGGAGAGAACAGGAATTCAAGGCCCATACCTAAACATAGTAAAAGCAATATACAGCAAACCGGTAGCCAGCATCAAACTAAATGGAGAGAAACTTGAAGCAATCCCACTGAAATCAGGGACCAGACAAGGCTGCCCCCTTTCTCCTTATCTTTTCAATATTGTACTTGAGGTACTAGCTCGGGCAATTCGACAACATAAGGAGGTCAAAGGGATACAAATTGGAAAGGAGGAAGTCAAACTATCATTATTTGCAGACAACATGATAGTCTACCTAAGTGACCCAAAAAACTCCACTAGAGAGCTCCTACAGCTGATAAACAACTTCAGCAAAGTGGCAGGTTATAAAATCAACTCAAGCAAATCAGTGGCCTTCCTATACTCAAAGGATAAGCAGGCTGAGAAAGAAATTAGGGAAATGACCCCCTTCGCAATAGCCACAAACAGTATAAAGTATCTTGGGGTGACTCTTACCAAACATGCGAAAGATCTGTATGACAAGAACTTCAAGACTCTGAAGAAGGAAATGGAAGAAGACCTCAAAAAATGGGAAAACCTCCCATGCTCATGGATCGGTAGAATCAATATAGTTAAAATGGCCATTTTGCCTAAAGCACTATACAGATTCAATGCAATACCCATCAAAATCCCAAGTCAGTTCTTCACAGAGTTAGAAAGAGCAATTATCAAATTCATCTGAAACAACAAAAAACCCAGGATAGCTAAAACTATTCTCAGCAACAAAAGAAAATCTGGGGGAATCAGTATCCCTGACCTCAAGCAATACTACAGAGCAATAGTGTTAAAAACTGCATGGTATTGGTACAGTGACAGGCAGGAGGATCAATGGAACAGGATTGAAGATCCAGAAATGAACCCACACACCTATGGCCACTTGATCCTCGACAAAGAGGCTGAAAACAACCAATGGAAAAAAGATAGCCTTTTCAACAAATGGTGCTGGTTCAACTGGAGGTCAGCATGCAGAAGAATGCGAATTGATCCATCCTTGTCTCCTTGTACTAAGCTCAAATCCAAATGGATCAAGGACCTCCACATAAAGCCAGACACTCTGAAGCTAATAGAAAAGAAACTGGGGAAGACCCTTGAGGACATCGGTACAGGGAGAAAGTTTCTGAACAGAACACCAATAGCGTATGCTCTAAGAGCAAGAATTGACAAATGGGACCTCATAAGGTTACAGAGTTTCTGTAAGGCAAAGGACACCATCAAGAGGACAGATCGGCAACCAACAAATTGGGAAAAGATCTTCACCAATCCTACATCAGATAGAGGGCTAATATCCAATATATATAAAGAACTCAAGAAGTTAGACTCCAGAAAACCGAACAACCCTATTAAAAAATGGGGTACAGAGTTAAACAAAGAATTCTCACCTGAAGAACTTCGGTTGGCAGAGAAGCATCTTAAAAAATGCTCAACTTCATTAGTTATTAGGGAAATGCAAATCAAAACAACCCTAAGATTTCATCTTACACCAGTCAGAATGGCTAAGATTAAAAATTCAGGAGACAGCAGGTGTTGGAGAGGGTGTGGAGAAAGAGGAACACTCCTCCACTGCTGGTGGGGTTGCAAATTGGTACAACCACTCTGGAAAGCAGTCTGGCGGTTCCTCCGAAAACTGGGCACCTCACTTCCAGAAGATCCTGCTATACCACTCCTGGGCATATACCCAGAGGATTCCCCACCATGTAATAAGGATACATGCTCTACTATGTTCATAGCAGCCCTATTTATAATTGCCAGATGCTGGAAAGAACCCAGGTATCCCACAACAGAAGAGTGGATGCAAAAAATGTGGTATATCTACACAATGGAGTACTATTCAGCCATTAGAAACAATGAATTCATGAAATTCTTAGGCAAATGGATGGAGCTAGAGAACATCATACTAAGTGAGGTAACCCAGACTCAAAAGGTGAATCATGGTATGCACTCACTAATAAGTGGTTATTAACCTAGAAAACTGGAATACCCAAAACATAATCCACACATCAAATGAGATACAAGAAGAAAGCAGGAGTGGTCCCTGGTTCTGGAAAGACTCAGTGAAACAGTATTTGGCAAAACCAGAATGGGGAACTGGGAAGGGGTGGGAGGGAGGACAGGGGAAGAGAAGGGGGCTTACGGGACTTTCGGGGAGTGGGGGGGGCTAGAAAAGGGGAAATCATTTGAAATGTAAATAAATTATATCGAATAAAAAAAATATAAAGAAATCAGCAAAAGTATAAATGAAAAAAAAAAAAAGAAAGTTCTGTAGGAAGACAATGTTAAGAACAGTCTAGAAGATGGAGGCCTGGCTTGTGAAATTTCAGAGGGAAGATTAAATACTCTTACAGTGGCCATGTTTTGATTGTGAAAATGCTTTGGGTTTAGTTAACTGGGGCTGAAGATTAACAAGACACCAGAACTACTAAAGCAAACCTTTGTGTTATTATGACTATTGATGCTGGTTAGCTGGAGTTAAGAAATTAGCGGTGATTAAGAAAAGACCAGCATCACTGAGATGACACACACACACACACACAGTGATTCTGAGAAGTGTTTTCTGAGAGCACAGAGAGTGTGTTCCAGAGATAGCCACAGTTGTATTTTGTGCTGTGGCTCGACTTGGTACTATGTAAGAGTCACCAAGATGGTACTGGTTTTGAAGGCATGAAGGGGTCATGAAGAGCAGCTGAGGCTCTTGGCACAGTGAGAGGCCACAAAAGGCCATTGGTGAAGGAGCAGCCTCAGTTGCAATTGATTGCCCAGGACTTGAAAGGGTCAAGCATAGGAGTAGAGGCTTGTCACCATGAAGAGAGCCTATGAGAGGCTATTGATGAAGTCCAATTACAGTGGAAAATAGCAGTGTTTTGGAGATGCCAGTACCATGCGATGACCACCAAGAACAGCAGCAGCAGCGGAGTACAGGCAGCTGGAGCCTAGAAGACAAGCTGTGTGATGATACAAAGTGCACATCTGGACAAGTGATGTTAGCCCTTGGAGGAGCCTGGAAGTTCATGAGTTGGATCCGACATTGAACCATTGGAGTTTGAGTTTTGCTTTTGGTTGTGACTGTGCCCTGATATGTTTCCCTCTTGAAGAAAGAAATTATTTTAGTGGAGCCCACAGTTAGAGACTTTGAATTTTTAAAAGACTTTGAATTTTAAAGATCTTGGATATTTTAAAGTGATTGAACTATTAATATTCAAAGACTGTGGGACTTTTAAAGTAATTTAGATCTTGGGGATGAATAAGAAAGTAAAAGTTGAAGTGTAATAGTGATGCGTTTGTGTGTCAAGCTGACAAGGGGTCAATTTTACTGGCTGGTTTTGAGTGTCAACTTGACAGAAGCTGGAGTTATCACAGAGAAAGGAGCTTCAGTTGGGGAAGTGCCTCAATGAGATCCAGCTGTGGGGCATTTTCTCAATTAGTGATCAGGGGGGAGGGCCCCTTGTGAGTGGTACCATCTTTGGGATGGTAATCTTGGGTTCTATAAGAGAGCATGCTGAGCAAGCCAGGGAAAGCAATCGAGTAAAGAAAATCTCTCCATGGCCTCTGCATCAGCTCCTGCTTCCTAACCTCCTTGAATCCCAGTCCTGACTTCCTTTAGTAATGAACTGCAACGTGGAAGTGTAAGCTCAATAAACCCTTTCCTCCCCAAGTTGCTTCTTGGTCATGATGTTTGTGCAGGAATAGAAACCCTGACTAAGACACAGCACATAGTAGCATTTTAATTTTAGACTAGCTTAGTATATTTATAATAATCATTAAAGGTGTAAAAACAAAGAACACAAAATATATTTAAAATAATGATATAATGTTTGAGGGAAAGACATTAAGAGTAATGCCAACCACTGCTGCTAACACTCATGATTGCAATCATGCTTAATATTAAAATCTTAGCCAATTATTCACAACTAATGACATCATCCAGATAGTTATATAATTATATTCTAAACATGTGTCCTTATATCCATAGATAAATGTAGCACTTGCGATTCATCAAGGAAACTACTCTTTGTGACAAATGGATATCAATAGAGAAAAATACAACCAATGAAAATTCAGAGTTGTGCAGCTCTAGAAAAAACAGCTCCTGAGCCAAAGGATTATCCAGGATATAAGAGAAAGTGATTTTAAGAGACAGAGGACCAGGAAGTTTGCTACAGAAATAAGGTCTCACCAACCTAATTATGCAAACATGTGTTGAACAAAGTCAACAGACATAGGGATGCCAAAGTACATGGGAGAAAACCTAAGAGTCCTAAACCCTGGAGATAGGAGAACAGACAATGAAACAACAGTTAGACTCAAAGAAATATAGTTCATCTGGTAAGACCTCACCAAATCTTTATCCAGTACTAAATGGTCAGCCCTGAAAAATAAGTAAAACTAATATTATACAAGCTGATTAGGCTGTACTTATACATTTAGGAAAACCAGAAATGTGTATGTGTGTGTGTGTGTATATATATATATATATAATATATATATATATATATATATATATATATATATATATATATATATATATATATATATATACATATACATATATACATACAGACATAGACACAGACATAGACATAGATGTAGGCATAGGCATAGACTTAGATGTAGGCATAGGCATAGACATAGACATAGGCGTAGGCATAGGCATAGGTGTAGGCATAAGGCATAGGCATAGACATAGGCATAGGCATTGGCATAGGCATATGCATAGACATAGACATAGATATAGATACATTATCAATTCTGTCTTCCATTCTTCATACAAATCCTTGCATATACTACTACTTGTATTCTTTTAAATTCATGGCCTTTTTCATTATATTTCCAAATCTGATTAATATCCCCTATCCAACTGTATGTAGATTATGCCTGCCAAAAGACTAGGAAGGCTTCCTGTTTATAGACTTCTTCCTTTCTCCCAGGGAGGGACATGGGAGGGAGGAGGGGGAGGAAAAAAGTTGGTAGGTAGGACGAGGTATTAGAAGAGACAGGAGAGAAGTACAGAGATTCAGGAAAATTAATAGAAATATGTAGCAGTGTGAGGTGTGAAACCGAGTGTAGCCACTAGCAAGTCCCAGATGCCAGGTAAGGAAGAAATTCTCAGGAACCAACAGAGATGACATGAGCTGAAATACCCAACAAAGCAGAGAGAGAACCTGTAGAGATCATATCCAGTGGATAGACTCAGCTACTGGTTGAGGGATGGGGCCAACCACCTATATCATAAACTTTACCCCAGAACATTTTTTTCTAAAGGTAACTCAGGAACAATGTATGGAGCAGAGACAGAAAGGCCATCAGAGACTGCCCCATCTTAGGGCATCCATCCCATCTGCAGACTCCAAACCCAGACACTATTGCTGACAGGAGCCTGGTATGGTTGCCGAGAGACTGCCAGTGCCTTACTAATAGAGATATGGATGCTCACAGACAAGCAAAGGACTAAGTTCAGGGACACCAATGGAGTAGTTAGGGGAAGGATTCAAAATGTGGAAGTGGATTGAAACCCCATAATGAAACAAAAATATCAACTAACCAGAACCCCTAGTGCTCCCGGAAACTAAACCACCTACCAAAGAGTACATATGGAGGGTCCCATGGCCCCAGCTGCATATGTAGCAGAGGATTGACTTCTCTGTCATCAATGGGAGGGTAGGTTCTTAGACCTGTGGAGGCTCTGTGCCACAGCTTGCTGGCATGGTAGGGTGGTAGTATGGGAGAGGATAGGTGGATGAAGGAGCACCATCATAGTGGCAGGGGAAGAGCAGAAGGGATGAGGGGTTTTCAGAGGGAAACCGGGAATAGGGACATTTGAAATGCAAATAAATAAAATAACCAATTAATAAAAAGAAAAAAAAGTTCAGTAGCCCTCCTGTACACAAATGACAAATTGAGAAACAAGTCAGGAAAATAATACTGTTCACAATAGCTACATACAATTAGAAAGAATATTGAGGTAATCCTATCCAAACACATGAGAGACTCTTATGATTAAACTTTAAGTCTTTAAAGAAAAAAATTAAGATGCCAGAAGATGAAAAGTTCAATCATGCTATTGGATTGCTAAAATTTACATAGAAAAATATTCATCTTACCAAAAATGGTCTATAGATTCAATGGAATTCCCATCAAAATTCTAAGATTCTTTAGAGAACTTGAGAGGATATTACTCAAATTCATATGGAAAATCAAGAAAACAAGCAACTTAATGAATAAAATAAAATAAAATGTCACTGAAATTATGTCTTTTTCCTTTTTTCTTCCTTTCTTCTTTCTTTTTTCTTTTTTCTATCTCTCTTTCCTTCCTTCTTCCTTCCTTCCTTCCTTCCTTCCTTTCTTTTTCCTTCTTTCTTTTTTTTCTTTGTGCAACCGTGACTTCTGAAACTCAACATGTAGACAAGGCTAGGCCTGAACTCAGAGATCTATCTATGTCTTCTTCCCATGTGTTGGATTAAAAGTATGTGCCTCCAAAACCCAGTATAAAATGATTTTAACTGAAGTAATTCTGTTACACTCATATATACATGCCTAGATCAATAATCATCAAAGAGGGCTCTTTCAACAGCTATTGGAGCAGGTGCAGATATCCCCAGCCAAACATTAGGCAGAGCTAAAACCCATGAGGAAGAAGGGGTTAAGGGTTGTAGACAATAAACTCATCAAGGGCACCAGGAGAACATAGTTCACAGAATCAACTAAACAGGACTTATAGATGCTCACAGAAACTGAAACTGTAGTCAGAGAGAGAAAGAGAGAGAGAGTGAGAGAGACAGAGACAGAGACAGAAAATGATCCTAAGAGTGTGAAAATGTCTCTGAATAATTTTTCTGCTCTTGGAACACTTTTGCTACTACTTGTTTGCCAGTTTTTATATGAGATTTTGTGCTTAGTCTTATTTTATTCTTGTTTTGTGGTATCCTATCCATGTACAGGAGACATCTGCTCTTTTCTGAATGAAATGGAGGAGTGAATCTGGAAAGACGGAAAGAGTCCGGGTGACTGGAAAGAGTGGATGGAGGAGAAATTGCACTTGAGATGAATATGTGAGAATACATAAAAAATAAAAGTTACCTCATAGGCAATAAATAAGAGAGAATGAAGATGACATTGGTGTTCCATAGTCATCTAAGTAACATTCTGAGTGACCCCACACACCTCAAATGCTTGAGGTCTCAAATGCTTTACAGAGCCCTATCTTGAAGAGCACCTTTAAATACATAAGCCTGGCTTAATTTGAGTTCCAATCTCTATTTAAAAAATTGTTCATTGAACTTTTTCAATATTCTTGAAGGTCTTAATGTTATTTAATATTCTTTTCTTTTTTTAAGCATTCAAAGTAACAGATGCAAAAAATATAAATGAGAAAAAAACCTAAAATGGGAAAGCAAAAGTTATATTTAAAAGCTATTTATACTAGGTCAAAAAAGGACATTTTCTCATTTGATGATGATATTGACAGATAACCTGTGTGAATAGTTTTAATTTGAAGTAGTTTTGTGACAATTTTCTGTGATATAATATCTTCTGAGTTTTTATATTAGGTTGTTTTGATTTGTTGTTTAGTTATCATCATGCTGGACTCTGATAATCATATAATTTATCCTCCCTTAAAGAGGAGATTATAGTAAGGAAAATAACGTCTACTGTTTATGTATCTTTCTATTGTGCTAGGCTCCAAAGAATTTATTTTACATATTTAATCTACTTTTAGAATTTAGTAAATTCAGGATCATGATATTAAATTAAATCTTTAAACAAGACTCTTTTCCAGCTGTATTATTGTCTATAGGTTGTAAAAAAAATTAATTGTCTACATTTATCATTTATTTCAATGATGATTTTTAAAAATAGTTCAGAATTAGAGAAAATGTACATATAATTTTTCTTTTAAAAAATAGTCATCTAGTAATATTGGTAAGAAAGAAGATTTGGCAAATTAATTTATTTGGAAGGTAATACACATATCCACCTGGCATTAAACAAGTTTCATTAACTGAAAACCTTTAGTTAAAATTAATTTTAAAAATCCTGCTCTATAGAAGAACCTTCATGAGAAAATTGAAGGGAGAAGATACAAGATTCAGAATATTTCCTACCATTGCAGAGAATCAAAGTTCCCTTTAAAGGATCAACACTGGATTTCTCACAACTGCCTATAATCCAGCTCCAGAGGATTTGATGTGGTTTTCTAGTTTCTTTGGATCCCTGGATTAAAGTGCACATACAATTACACTCCTTTAATAATAACAAAATAAAAATTACACAATATTATCTGTGATTAATTGAATATAAGATTTGACAGTCTATACAAGTAGAAAGTGTTTAATGAGTTTTTTTAGATTTGGCAAAGAGAATAAAGAATGTCTACACTCTGAGTAATAGAAAAAATATTTATACCTTAAGAGCTAGGTGTACATAGATTTCATATCACATTTGGCTTGTGATATGAATCTGATAGCTATCTACGAGTTAATAGATTCATAACATGAAATCATATCCAGTTCATGCCATTTTTCCCACTTGGCCTGTTTCTTGGAAGGCTGAGCTGAGCATTTCATATAGTTGCAATAAGTTTCTCTGTGCTGAGTTTTCTGACGTTTTTGTCTTATTTTTGTTTCTGTACTTTTTTCGAATTATCATGCTCATCTGCTCAGTTCCTACTTTACAGATTGAAGTGCTTTATTTATTGGCGTGCTTTCGTACAGCTGTGAATTTACATAGTTAACTTTAGAGAAGCTTGACTTCAAAATAAACAACAGCAATTGCCTATTTCCTATATTCTGAATCATCCTAAAATTTTTTGACAATTTCAAATGTACATCATATATCTTGGTTTTTTCCTCCCTCCTTCCAGCACTCCCTATGTCCATGAACATGTTTTCCTTTCAAATACATAAATTTGTTGATTAATAAATTTTTTAGCAAGTTACTGAATCTATGTGTTACTGTTAATATGTATATGAGTGTGGAGTTATCCAATGATGCATCTACCAATGGCCACCACTACTTCCTTCCTCTCTCTCTCTCTCTCTTCCTCTCACTCTGTCCCTGTCTCTCTCTCTCTCTCTCTCTCTCTCTCTCTCTCTCTCATTGATTTATTTTTATTTATATGTCTGTCTTTCTATCATCTATCTATCTATCTATCTATCTATCTATCTATCTATCTATCTATCTATCTATTTACATAGTATTTAAAGATAGAGTTTCTCTGTGTAGAACCTTGGGTGTTCTAGAACTCATATGGTAGACCAGGATTACCTGAAGTCACAAAGATCCACCTGCCTTTGCCTCCTGAGTGCTAAGATTAGAGACATACCTCAATCCTTTCCTTCATTTTTGTTTGATTCTGTGTACTGTAAAGGGTGTTTAAATGACTCAGTAGTAGTAAAAAATAAATAATATCAAACATATACATTTTAGTTTTCCATTCATCTGAAAATGTATGCTGGTGCTACATTGAAAAAAACCTGACGAATAAGGAAAAATTTATAAATGATATAGAACTGTCTCCTTCAGGATAAAAAATTCCATGTGACAATTACAGAAATTTATGTTTCTTTCCTGTCTGATTTTCTTCACTTTTTTATTTTAATTTATTTTATACACTACATATTTTATTCCCCCTCCAATCTCTGACTCTTTCACATGCCATATCTCCTTTCCATCACCCTGCATCCATGTAGATGTCCCTAGCCCCCAACCCAACCTGACCTTTAAATTCCCTGGGGTCTCCACTCTCTTGATGGTTAGGTGCATCATCTCTTAATGAACAGAGACCCAGCATTCCTCTATTGTATGTGTGTTGGGGGCCTCATAACAGCTGGAGTATGCTGCCTGTTTGGTGGTCCATTGTTTGAGAGATCTAGAAGGTCCAGATTAATTGAGACTTCTGATTCTCATTTTCAATATTCATGTATCCATATTTCCAATAAGTATCATGTTTGAATCTGTTGTTATTGACTCTATTTTATTCTGCATTCAGTTCTTTTTGTTTTTTGTCTTTCTTCACTTAAATTTACTAACTTCTTTTCTAATTGTTCCCTAGCCTCTCAGACACAACTTAATCTTCCATCATTCTGTATACTCTAAATTGTTTTTGTTCACTTTGGACCCATGTTTCCAATGAGATCTCCGCAGTAAGAAGTCCAATACACAGTTGCCATAGAAATACATGGTTACTATAGAAATAAATCTTTGCCATACAATACATGGTTGCCCTACAATACATGGATGCCATTTGTGGTAAAGATCTACTGCACTGCCGTGCACATGCTTGATAAACACAGTTTTAGAAAACATGCATTCAGCTCTAGGAAGTTCAATATGATCATTTTTAAGAGACAGTTGAAGACAGTGAATACAGTCTATGGATTAATTCCCTGAAGTAAACATTTCTATCCATTGGCCTTGAATACTTTCAAAGTCATTTCATCTGAGAACTGTGCTTTATTTAGTTGATCACTTATGCTTTTGGTATGTTTAGTTACAGAGTCATGTGCTACAGTGGAGTAAGTTTCTTAAAGAAGAGCATGACATCAGAAGATAGAATCAGACAATTGTGAGACAAACTCAAGTAACCCTCCAGTAGTGATAGAGCAATGGACCATATTACCACAATATTCCTAACTAATTTAATCCAAGAAAACCTTGTCTATTTGTGTGGAAAATTTACTTTTCTCTGACCATTCATAGGTTTTATTTAGAAAAGGTGTAACAATAATATTTTGAAATCTACAATTAATATTATGTTCAGAAAATAATAAGCATATATTTAACCTTCCTTTAAAATATCAGACTACAGCAAGCCGGTAGCCAGCATCAAACTAAATGGAGAGAAACTTGAAGCAATCCCACTAAAATCAGGGTCTAGACAGGGCTGTTCCCTTTCACCTTATCTTTTCAATATTGTACTCGAGGTACCAGCTCGGGCAATTAAACAACATAAGGAGGTCAAAGGGATACAAATTGGAAAGGAAGAAGTCAAACTATCATTATTTGCAGACGACATGATAGTCTACCTAAGTGACCCAAAAAACTCCAGTAGAGAACTCCTACAGCTGATAAACAACTTCAGCAAACTGGCAGGTTATAAAATCAACTCAAGCAAATCAGTAGCCTTCCCATACTCAAAGGATAAGCAGGCTGAGAAAGAAATTAGGGAAATGACACCCTTCACAATAGCCACACACAGTATAAAGTACCTTGGGGTGACTCTTACCAAACATGTGAAAGATCTGTATGACAAGAACTTCAAGACTCTGAAGAAGGAAATGGAAGAAGACTTCAAAAAATGGAAAAACCTCCAATGCTCATGGATCAGCAGGATTAATATAGTTAAAATGACCATTTTGCCAAAAGCAATATACAGGTTCAGTGCAATACCCAGCAAAATCCCAACTCAATTCGTCATAGATTTAGAAAGAGCAATTCTCAAATTCATCTGGAATAACAAAAAACCCAGGATAGCTAAAACTATTGTCAACAACAAAAGACATTCTGGGGGAATCAGTATCCCTGACCTCAAGCAATATTACTGAGCATTAGTGTTAAAAACTTCATGGTATTGGTACAGTAACAGGCAGGAGGATCAATGGAACAGGATTGAAGACCCAGAAATGACCCCACACACCTATGGCTACTTGATCCTTGACAAAGGGACTGAAAACATCCAATGGAAAAAAAGATAGCCTTTTCAACAAATGGTGTTGGTTCAACTGGAAGTCAGCATGCAGAAGAATGGGAATTGATCCATCCTTGTTTCCTTGTACTAAGCTCAAATCCAAATGGATCAAGGACCTCCACATAAAGCCAGACACTCTGAAGCTAATGGAAAAGAAACTGGGGAAGACCCTTGAGGACATCGGTACAACGGAAAAGTTTCTGAACAGATCACTAATAGCTTATGCTCTAAGATCAAGAATTGACAAATGGGACCTCATAAAATTACAAAGTTTCTGTACGGCAATGGACACTATCAAAAGGACAAATCGGCAACCAACAAATTGGGAAAAGATCTTCACTAACCCTACACCAGATAGAGGACTAATATCCAATATATACCAAGAACTCAAGAAGTTAGATCCCAGAAAAACAAATAACCCTATTAAAAAATGGGTTACAGAGTTAAACAAAGAATTTTCACCTGAAGAACTTCGGATGGCAGAGAAGCATCTTAAAAAATGCTCAATTTCATTAGTCATTAGGGAAATGCAAATCAAAACAACCCTGAGATTTCACCTTACACCAGTCAGAATGGCTAAGATTAAAAATTCAGGAGACAGCAGGTGTTGGTGAGGATGTAGAGAAAGAGGAACACTCTTATACTGCTGGTGGGGTTGCAAGTTTGTACAACCCCTCTGGAAATCAGTCTGGCGGTTCCTCAGAAAACTGGACACCTCACTGCCGGAAGATCCTGCTATACCACTCCTGGGCATATACCCAAAGGATTCCCCAGCATGTAATAAGGATACATCCTCCACTATGTTCATAGCAGCCCTATTTATAATAGCCAGAAGCTGAAAAGAACCTATGTATCCCTCAACAGAAGAATGGATGCAAAAAATGTGGTATATACACACAATGGAGTACTATTCAGCCATTATAAATAATGAATTCATGAAATTCTTAGGCAAATGGATGGAGCTGGAGAACATCATACTAAGTGAGGTAACTCAGTCTCAGAAGATCAATCATGGTATGCACTCACTAATAAGTGGATATTAACCTAGAAAACTGGAATACCCAAAACATAATCCACACATCAAATAATGTCCAAGAAGAATGGAGGAGTGGCCCCTTGTTCTGGAAAGGTTCAGTGAAGCAGTATAGGGGAAAACCAGAACAGGGAAGTAGGAAGGGGTGGGTGGGGAACAGGGGGAGCGAAGGGGGCTTATGGGACTTTCAGGGAGTGGGGTCCAAAAAAGGGGAAATCATTTGAAATGTAAATAAAAATATATCAAATAAAAAAATAAAATATCCTACTAAATTTAATTTGAGAAATATTTAAAAGTTTATTTAAAATTGTATTTTGCTGACCAGATTAATTACCCTTCCAACTGTCACAATGGCATAACTATAAATGTGAATATATTTAAAGGAAGAGAATTTAGGAATTTTGTTTGTGTTCAAGAGATACAGCCCACAATAACAGGGAATTCATGTCAACCTGAGCATGAAGCAACAAGTCACATTGCATCTGTAGTCAGGAAGAAGAAAAATAGGTAGTTGCCTTGAGCTGGGAAGCTTCAAAACTTATCCCTAGTTGCCCACATTGTGCAGGTATGTTCTACCATAAGACCTATCCATAGATGAGAATCAAATGTGAATATCCATTAACTTATGGTTTTCATATTAAAATCATAATCTTTTGTCTGACACATAGGATCAGGGTCACAGTAGTTCTCTGGAAATTTGGTGCAAGTCTCATTGCTGTTCCCATTTTTTTTTTTTTCATTTTAAAGCCATATGGACAATTATATCAAGGTATTTTCCTACCTCAGGATGAAACTTGACCCCTTTGGACAATAGTTGTATAGATTTTTCAATTTATCCTAAGAAAGACTTTCCCTACATGGTATTTTCATTAAGATTATTATTCTTTTGAGATAGCATTCATGTCGTCTGGTCGCTTCTGTCTTCAGATAGTAGGATTTTGCCCAGTAAGCACCTTTTATCATTCCCATACAGGCAGGAGGTTTCTTCTAAGCTCTTGTTAATTAGTCTAGCAAATACATCAGCATAAACCTTCTGGAACTAAATGTCCAAATACAGAAACCAGTAAAGGACATTTTATATTTAAATGACATCTACAACTATGAGGGTTGAGGTAGACTAATATTAAAATAGCATTTTGAATATTTCTATGAATTTTTCAAAACTACTGGGCTTACAAATTTTTGATTTGGAAGCCCAATGTGATAAGTCTGAGTATTCTCAAAGAATTATCCTAAACTCTTTCTGCAATTTATTAATTTTTCTATTTTTTGTATACACTAATAAATTTCACTTCATGCAGAGATGCTAGGGTGTCTAGCATGCATAAAGTGTGATGACTTAGAACTTAGAATCAAACATAAATAAGGTTATTTCCTCTGCTGATCATTTCAACTGCTTCTAACAAAGAGAAAGCACTGTATGTAATGACTAAAACTGTATCTGGGAAGAAGTGGGAAATATAACATACAACCTTGTTGCTTCTTTGAAATAAACGTATAATCGTTGCATTGTTAAAATCAACACAAGAAAAAGGTGGTCAATAAAAATTGTATTGGGAAAATATTTTTTCAGAGTACTTTGTTACACTAATGTTAGGGTAGATCTGAGATTTATTTGTTACCTTAATATATGAATTTTGAATGATGTATGCTTTTCCTCAGATCTTTTCTTCTACTTATAAGATGAAGTGCATACATGATGTACAGTATCTAGCTCCTAAAAATTCACATTATGTCTAATTCAGGCTAAAGTAAATAGAAACATCAGATATTTAAAGCTGACACTTTTGGGAAGATACCATGAACGTATTAGAGTTTGTGAATATAAACAGCACTCATTTGAAATTGGGAGTTTTACATGATTTGTACTAGCCCTAATGCAAAAATTACATTCATTGATTTTTAAGTTGGTGGTAGAGAAAAATCAACCAACTTAATAATCATATGAATGATAAACAATATGTTTATGTTCAATGCAAATTTGATATTTTATACTCCTTTGTCTTTTCCTTGAAAATGGAACAGAAAATTTATAGAAAATCTCTGATTTATCACTGTGCAAGGTAACGTTTATAAAAATATTTCTGTACCACTGTTTCGGTTAAGATACTTTACACATTTCTCAATCGATAATAAGAACAATAAGTGAAAAAATAGTTGTTGTAATTAATTCTCTATCTCACAATGAGTAGCTGTCTACATTCTAAATTATTTGTGATTTTGTGTATTGAATGGAAGAAAATTGCAAACCTGTGTCCTCCCAAAGAGAACTTTTTCTTGTATCTAACTCACAGGTTTTAAAAGGTTTCCAAAGTAATACTAAACAAATATCTAAGCAGTCTAGATTTTCAGAATCAGAGAGATTTAAGCATCTTGTTTTATTAAGAAAGTCAAATTAAGTCATCAAAATAATTTGTTGATTTTGAAGCACTCAATATTTAATATTTTTGTCTCTTTGGAAAGATATGTATTATCACAAATAACCTTCAATGTTGTCCCCTTTAATAATACAAAAGAGATACTTTTGAATACTAGTGCTATAAAAATAGTGAATAGGGATCAGATTCTTTGTTTTAAGTAAATTAATATATGTTGATGATTCTAAAATACAATGAATGTAACATAGAAGCACTGTTAATAATCTTGGCAATTATTCTCCTTCTGGTTAAGTAAGTTCTTAGGCAAATGGATTGAACTAGAAAATATCTTCCTGTGTGTTGCCTAATCACAAAACAACACACATGGTATGCACTCACTGATAAGTGGATATTAGCCCCAAAGCTCGGAATACCCAAGATATAATTTATAGACCATTTGAAGCTCAAGAAGAAGGAAGACCAAAGTGTGGATCCTTCAGTCTTTAGAAGGGGGAACAAAATATTCAAAGGAGAAAATATGGAGACAAAATGTGGAACAGAGACTGAAGGAAAGACCCTCCATAGACTTCCTCAATTGGGAATCCATCCCATGTACAGACACCAAACCCAGACACTATTGTATATGCCGAGAAATGCTTGCTGAAAGGAGCCTGATATAGCTGTTTTCTGAGAGGCTCTTTATATAGCTAAAAAAGGTAGGAAGTGAAAGAATAAAATAATACACAGTTCGTTATATTTAGAGATAATGTTTATAATAAAACCATAGGCTATTATTGCTAATAATATTCTGATTAAGATATGTCTAATTGATGGAACTTTTATGTATCTGTCAGTAAGATTTTCTAGGTTTGGAATACAAGTATGTATTTTGGATTATAGAGAGAGGTATATGTACTTCTTTAGATCCAAGTAACTTGTAAAACATAGAAACCATCCATTTTAAAGTAACAGTAATCAGATTATTTGCAATAATAGAAAGACTAATGAAAATAAATGGATTTGATACCTCCATGACAATTCCTTTGGTGAGGTTATTGGTAAAATCATGTGTGAATCTTAAGTTTAGTCTGACTAGCACATACCAGAAGTTTGCAAACAGAATTTAGTAAGCATATGTCATCTTATACCAATAATAATAGTTTACAATCACTGAATTCTTTCCAACAATACCAACTGTCCTATATTTGTCAAATTTTTCCATACAAACATCTTTAAAATTTCAGTTAGGCCAATGCTTCTCATTCAAGGCCTTATGTTGTACAATTTAGGGAACAGCGTGACTTCTAAATCAATTCCTTGCTTTCACTAGTAATGACAATTATAGTCTTTACAATTGTTTTTATCTCTTTTCTCATTTATCTCATGTCATTCACAGTTATTTCTACACAATGGGTTTTTGTGTAACTAAAAATGCTTCCAGGGTCCCTTTGACTCACCTCACAGAATGTCTTCCATGTATAAGGGTCATAGGAGAACTGATTCTTTTTGACTCCATGCAGCCATAATGGAGCTATCCTTGTGGCAGTAAATTGTCCTAAAGTGCATCATGATATTTTCGCGACATAGTTTTCTTTTAATACTGTCTCTATTAAGTACATGTGATGTTCTTCTTTATGCATTTCCAGGAATTTTTGAATTTCTGTCAAAATCAACAGTTTAGAGAAATATCTATAATAAAATTAATCTTTAACTAAATAAAGGTTTATAGCTGAATTCTGGGTCCAAACGATGCATAGAAAGCTCATTTGATATAAAAGCTTCATGAATTGTGCAAAGCCAGTCTGAACTTAGGTACTTCGACATGTATGGGTATATCTATATCTATCTATATATAGAGATATGTGTGTGTGTTTGTGTATATATGTGTATATATATATATATATATATATATAATCCTATAATCATACATATGAACATATACTCATATACTGAACACAGATATGCTTTTGGTAATAATAATAATAATAATAATAATAATAAAAACCAACAACAATAATACTGCCACATAGACACTGACTTGCAAGTCATTGACTTAGATTAACTCTATATACCATTTTATATCAATAATAATACTATGAGACAGAGTCCTGCATCTGAGGTTGCCAGCCACCAACTTGGCTCCAGAAGCTCAGTCAGGGACGCGCCTGACCGGCAAGCAGTCCTGTAATTAGAGCCCCACGGTCCTAGGTTGCCAGCCACCATCTTGGCACAGGCAGCTAAGCCAGTTCAGCCAGGAGAGTGCCTGACCTGCAGGGAGTCCTGAGGTTAGACAGAGCCCTGTTGTCAGAGGTTGACACCATCTGGTCTCCTGTGACCAAGCAGCCAGTTCAGCCAGAGACCTGTGCCACATCAGACACGGGGAAGGTCCCACTATGTAATACTCTCTAGAGAACCTGCAGGAGCAGGTTAATCGGCACTGCCCCTTTCCATCGGATGTGGTAAACCTGTGACACATCTGACACGGGGAAGATCCTACTTCCTGAAACTCACTTGAGAACAGACAAGAGCAGGGTATTTGGTAGAAGCAAGGGACACTCCAGAATCAGCATCAGCAGAGCATTTGAAACCCAGCAACAAGCCCTGTCCTGTGCCATTGACCCTACAGAGTGAACAGTGCTTGGAGAGCACCCACCATTTTTACTGACAGGCAGACAAGACAGGCAACACCAGGTATACAGAGACAGCCTGAGTATAGCATTGCTTGGGACAAGGCACACTAGGGCTTCAACGATATCCAAGAGTAGGGCAGCACATCAGCGATCTGTCCAAGGGGAAACCCAGTCATCCAGTGGTGAGGAAATAGACTTACAGGCCCACAAGAGTTTCAAGCACCAGCCAATGGCAACAGGACTAATGCCAGAGATAACCAGATGGCAAAAGGCAAACACAGTAATGTTACTAACAGAAAACAAGACAATATGGCAGCATCTGATCCCAATTATTCAACAGAAAGTCCTGGATAGCCCAAAACACCAGAAAAAACAAGATTTGGAGTAAAAATCACTGGTCATGATGCAGTTAGAGGAACACAAGAAGGACATACATAAATCTCTTAAAGAAATACAGGGGAACATGAATAGGTTAGAAGCCTTTACAATATAATATCCAGAAGCTGGAAAGAACCCAGATGTCCCTCAATGGAGCAATGATTACAGAAAATGCAATATATTTACATAATTGAATACTATTCAGCAATTAAAAACAATGAATTCATGAAATTCTTAGGCAAATGGTTGGATCTGGAAAATATTATCCTAAGTGAGATAACCCAATCACAAAAAAGCACACATGGAATACAGCACTGGTAAGTGGATATTAGCTCAGAAATTCTGAATACCCAAGACACAATTCACATATCAAATGACACCCAAGAAGAAGGAAGGAGAGGTCCCTGATCCTAAAAAGGCTTGTTCCGGCATTGTAGAGGAGTACCAGGACAGAGAAGTAGGAGGGGGTTGATAGGAGAATGGGCGGCAGAAAGAGGGTTTAGGAACTTGTGGGGATAGGGGAACCAGGAAAGGTAAAATCATTTGGAATGTAAACAAAGAATATAGAAAATAAAACATTATAATAAAAACTAATAATACTATTTACACTCTTCATTGTCTTCAACAATACCTGTTGTATTGCACTGTTTTATATGTGTCAATTTTTTTTATACAAACATCTTTAAAATTTTAGCTAGGCCAATGCTTCTCAAAGCCTTCTCTGTACCTTTGAGGGCATAGCTTTGCTTAGCATATCTTCTAAACCCAAATCCTTGCTTTCATTATAATGACTATTACAATCTTTACAATTGCTTTTGTCTCTTTTTTCATTTCTCTCATGTTACTCATGGTTCTTTCTACACGATGGACTTTTCCTAGCTTCCAGGGTCCATTTGAGTCACTTCACAGAGTGTCTAACAGCAGTAGGAACAGATATCTATTTTGAGGCTGATGGCAAACAACTGTGAGCAGAGCCTGGTCTTATTAATAATTCAGAGAACAAGAAGAATCTGGAAAGCCTAGCAGTTAATGGGGAAGAAAATTCATATATTTTTTATGGGTCCCAAGTGAGGAAATCATTAGCATGCTAAAGTTATGAAAATCAAGACCTATAGGTATAACAAGATAATAACATACTACACACATGCAGAACAGCTCCTGTAGGTTAATTTTATAAGTACTCCCAGAAAGTCTTCCTAAATATTTCAAATTTGTTTATAGTTCCAAAGAGATTAAAAAGTCAGGGTGACCGTAATCAAGAAAATTACTCAGACTCTTAAAATTATTATAAAATTGTCTATATGATGTTCAGATGTCAGTTAAATTTTAAGATTTGACAAAATAGCATGCTCCTATGCTGAATCAAATTTATCAATACTCTTTTTTTTATTCGATATAATTTATTTACATTTCAAATGATTTCCCTTTTCTAGCCCCCCCACTCCCCGAAAGTCCCGTAAGCCCCCTTCTCTTCCCCTGTCCTCCCACCCACCCCTTCCCACTTCCCCGTTCTGGTTTTGCCGAATACTGTTTCACTGAGTCTTTCCAGAACCAGGGGCCTCTCCTCCTTTCTTCTTGTACCTCATTTGATGTGTGGATTATGTTTTGGGTATTCCAGTTTTCTAGGTTAATATCCACTTATTAGTGAGTGCATACCATGATTCACCTTTTGAGTCTAGGTTGCCTCATTTAGTATGATATTCTCTAGCTCCATCCATTTGCCTAAGAATTTCATGAATTCATTGTTTCTAATGGCTGAATAGTACTCCATTGTGTAGATATACCACATTTTTTGCATCCACTCTTCTGTTGAGGGATACCTGGGTTCTTTCCAGCATCTGGCAATTATAAATAGGGCTGCTATGAACATAGTAGAGCATGTATCCTTATTACACGGTGGGGAATCATCTGGGTATATGCCCAGGAGTGGTATAGCAGGATCTTCTGGAAGTGAGGTGCCCAGTTTTCGGAGGAACCGCCAGACTGATTTCCAGAGTGGTTGTACCAATTTGCAACCCCACCAGCAGTGGAGGAGTGTTCCTCTTTCTCCACACCCTCTCCAACACCTGCTGTCTCCTGAATTTTTAATCTTAGCCATTCTGACTGGTGTAAGATGAAATCTTAGGGTTGTTTTGATTTGCATTTCCCTAATGACTAATGAAGTTGAGCATTTTTTAAGATGCTTCTCCACCATCCGAAGTTCTTCAGGTGAGAATTCTTTGTTTAACTCTGTACCCCATTTTTAATAGGGTTGTTTGGTTTTCTGGATTCTAACTTCTTGAGTTCTTTATATATATTGGATATTAGCCGTCTATCTGATGTAGGATTGGTGAAGATCTTTTCCCAATTTGTTGGTTGCAGATTTGTCCTCCTGATGGTGTCCTTTGCCTTACAGAAACTTTGTATTATTTTATTTGAAAACGTAATCAGCTATTGACTTGTTCTTTAAAGTGAGTATAGTGTCTTGTTTTACTGTCACAGGTTCTCCATACCTTTACCATCTTCCTGTTTCTCCTCCTCCCCTCCTCTGTATTTTCCTCTCTCTCCTCCCCCTTTTCTCCCCTTTGCTATACCGTAGCCTCCCCTTTTCTTTCTTTCCATATTTGATTCCTTATTCCTTTTATTTCTAAGTGTATTAAAGTCAATCTGTGATAATTTTCATAATTTTTTTACACTGACACAAAATTGTTATATAACATGCCCAAAACAGGCTGGTCAGCAGTACAATTTTACTTTCCTCCAGGGAATAGTGGGAATGCTTGATAGGCTGTATCCTGGTGGCTCTGCTCCACGTAGGGCACTGAGATTATGGGAGAAGATTCATCTCTATACATTGGCTTCAACATTATTTTTGTGGTTTTTATTTTATGATTCAAAATGAAGTAATTGAAGCTTCTGTAGAATATTCCTATTTCATTGTAGTGCTCAAGTTAAATGTTTTGTTTTTATTTAAGGATTGTTTCTTTTGGTCAACATAAGTGGAAATAGTAAAGAAGTATGCTGGGTTTCCAATGGGAGACATGAAAAGCGGAGATTTTTTTCACTCCATCCTAAGTAATTCTAAATCAAATTGTTCTTTTTTCACATGGAAACTTACTTAGGACTCAGTGTAACTATAATATGGATATACTCTCCTTGATTGTATTAATGGATCTATTTTACAGTCTTTAATATTCACCCATAAAAGCCCTAAAAATTCTTGCTCATCACAGTTTGAAGAAAGTAATCACCCTTATAGGCTGCATATATAGGCAGGTGCTGATGAGAATTTTTGAAAATAAAATGCTATTGCACATATGTTTAGAAGCAAGAGATAAGAAAGTACACATCATGGAATTATGTTTTTTAATATTCAACACACAGTAAGAACTCCAAGTTGAAGGCCTTTATCAGTGTCATGGCACTTTGTTTCACAAAAGGACAATTTTGATTTTTTTTCCTACCAGCTAAACCTTTTACCTGAATGTAGATTTATGACAATAGACAACCAGAGAAAGTTGGCTTTGGATAACACACACAGAATACATGTGAAACATATCACAAATTTTAATGTGAATATGTGTAACTAATACTCTGCCCCACCACCAAAAAATAAAACAAGGAAGCAAGAAAAAACACTTTCTAATTTTGTGCTTAATAGAACCAAAGAAACTTTTCCCAGGAAATCTGAAAAGTAAACAGAAACTACCAATTGTGATTTTCTGTTTCCCAGTTGACCATTTCGAACACAATATTTCTTTCAATGAAATGTAAGCTGTGAATATATGCCCTCCTGGGAGATTGGCATGGACATCTCTGACTCCTTATAAGAAAATGCAAAAACTTAAATCTTTTCTCCTTGAAAATTGGTTCATTACTTCTGAGAAAAAAATTAGAAGCTCCAATTTTATGTCAGCATTTAAACATTTGGGAGATGATAGAGTCTGAAAATATCAGTCAACAAAGAGAAGGAGTAAGGAAGGGAGAGTGAGAGGGAGGGGAACGATAATGTTGAACATTTTAGGGACAGCCTAGACAAATGTCACTAGAGTTGGTATTATTTAACATCTTTGAACTAAAATATCTAATCCTCTGTTCCCATTTCACAGTACTGATCTGATGAAAAGATGTTTTACAGTGAGAAGAATCATCAACAGTGCAGAGGTGATTATCAAAATATAAAATTAAAGAAATATTGTCTCTAGTCATGTAACAGGACAAGAAACATGACCTGGTATTAAGATGTTATCATCAAGATAAGTATAGGCTGTCCATTCCATATGGACAAAACTCAAAAGGTAGTACAAAAATATAGAGGAATTGTTGGAATGTATTAGTTCCAAAAATTAAAAAAAAAAGAATAGATTCATGTTTTGTCATTCATTACTCTATATCTGACCTTTTACACAGAGATCTATTAGGAAAGGCACTGAGTCCTACATTTGAAATATACAAACTATATTCTTATAATTTATTTAATTACTGAGATTATTCATTTTCTTATGCAATATCAAAATACAAAATAAAACAGTAACAGCAACACAGATAGCGTCTTTGTTGTGTTACATTGATATATTTAACTGATATTCTCAATAAAATTACCATATGTTATTATTCAAAAATATTTGTTAGACACCTGATCATATGAAGAAGTAAAGAATGAGGTAATTATTCTTTCAAGCCTATGCTGCGATTTTGAAAAAGGAAAGTGTATATGTGTTAACATTGCAGAATTAAAGAAAAGAAGAAATGGTGGCCTGTGTTAAGTATCTAGATGTGCTGAGATAAAAGAGACTGGTCCTGATAGTGATAGTGATTTTCAATTATGTCATTTAATACTCATTTGGAATTTTTTGGTCAAATCTATATCCCCTTTCCTCTGATATACCTGTTTCACATTCCCCCAAACACCATTTTCCCTTCATACTCACATACACAGCACTGCTTTTAACAGACATGAAGTTTATTTAGTGCCACATATATATACATGAGTAAGGAACCATCTATCTCAACATATGTAGCACCACATCCATGAGTAAAACTGATTCTCTGACTATATTCAGTACCTGTCAATAGCCAATAGTACTTCAATAAAGAGGAGCAGTTCATGAGCACCTCCTGTCTCCATGGTGGGATTTTGGTTGGATTGATAAGATACAAGTTCTACTTGTGAAATCCAAGTTTCTGTGAGTTTGGATGAGCTATTGTGCTGTCATGCCCCACAAATACTATTTGACTACATACAGCTTCCTCTAGTTCTTATATTTCCTCTCCTGCTTCTAAGAAAATACATAAAGAGACTAAGTGGAATAAAATGCCACTTTAGAACTGCATGTTGAACAAGTGTGGGTCTCTGTGCTTATTGAAGTACATATTTTCAAATGAAGGCCAAAAAATACTAATCTATAAATAAGAAGATAAAAGTTTAGGAGGCACATTATTATGATGTCATTTTAGCAGATCAATAGTGCCATTACCACCACTCATTTGACCTACCCAGTTCTGGGCTTTTGTCATAGTTAATGGTGGTATCTAGAATAGGTTATTTCTTGTGGAAAAGGGTTGAAATCCCATAAGAAAATCACTTTTACTCCCAATATATCCATGCCAATGTTTTGATAGTGGACATATTTTGCCAGGCTGGCCATGTTGCAGCTGAGTGGTTCATAGTTAAACAGTAATATTGATGAATTTTCTCTCCTTTTATAATGTGCACTTTGAATGTTATTCAGTAGGAATAATGCGTATAAGATAGTGTTAGCAAAAAGTACCAGTATCTGCTGACTTCTATATGTTGTATCTCACCAATAAAGCCTTAGCCCCATGTTCTGAAGCTCAATGGTACTAGTCTGTATTTGAATGAGTCTATGGAACCCCACTAACAAACAGCTCAAAACCTAATATTAAAATATGGAACATCGTTTTTACTTGCTGAGTAGTATTCCATTGTGTATATATACCACATTATCTGTATCCAGTCCTCCATTGAGGGACATCTGGGTTCTCTCCAGCTTCTGGCTATTATAAATAAGGCTTCTATGAACATAGTGGAGCATGTATCCTTATTGCATGCCAGAGAATCCTATGGGTATATGCCCAGGGGTGGTATAGCAGGGTCCTGTGGAAGTGTCATGCCCAGGTTTCTGAGAAACCGCCAGACTGATTTCCAGCTTCAATCCTACTTAGAAGGGGAAACAAATAATCACAGGATGTAATGGGAGAAAGGGACTTGAGAGGGAGAAAGAAGGGAAAGGGGAAAAGGGGTGCAGAATCAGGTATGAGATGAGGCAAGAAAGAAGAAAAGAGGGTCAGGAAATTGAACAGAAGTATGTAGAAGAAGGGAATGGGGAACATGGGATATCCACTAGAAAGTCCCAGATAACAGCAAAGCAAGAGGCTCCCAGACCCAATGGGGATAATATTAGTTGAAATACTTAACAAAAGAGAGAGAAAACCTGTAGAGAGACCATATCTAGAGGTTAGGCATGGCCCCAATTGAGAAATGGGCCTACCCACCAATCTCAAAAATATTAACAAAACATAATTGCAGTCCAAAGGAAACACAGGGACAGAGTGGAGCAGAGACTGAAGGAAAGGTCATCAAAGACTGCCCTACCTAAAGATACATCAAATATGCAGACATATGGGGACCACGAAAAACAGTCTGTGTTCTGATTGAGCAAGGGTTAACTTTCGGAGAACCTGTATATTAATTCTACAAGGTATGGACCATTAGCCATACCCCCAGACACTAGGCTTCTGACACGAGGCCCTCAATTCCAAAATCTTGTGGCAATCAGCCATGTTGGCTAAGACCCCAAGCCCCTGGTATTTTGTCTGGACAATACCTCCACAGTCACCTGCCAACCGCTAGGTGTGCTCCTCCCCATGGTTGTCTGATAACAGCCTGATAGGAAAAGCCCACTATAAAAGGGGGGAGGCTTGCCCCCTTCCTTTCTTGCTAGCTCTCTTCTCTTACTCTCTTGTTCTTTCTCTTGTCCCCTTTCTCCCCCTCTCTCCATATTCCTTTCTTCCATCTCTACTTCTCTCCCTTCACCCTCTCTCTACTTCTCTACAATAAACACTAAAACCATGGACTGCCACTTCCCATCTGGACCCTTCATGGTGGAACAACGGGGCAAGTCTGTCCCTAAAGAGCCACAAGTCTAGTCTCCTGCTTAGGCCTCGCAGCATTACTAGCCACAGCTGGAAACCCAAGCTAAGCCATCAGCAACCACCAGACCAGACCAAAGACTTGTCCCTACAGGACCCAGCCAGAGCTCCCCCTGCCTCTTTCCCTTAGGCCGGGGCCCAGATCCCAGTATCTGGGGCCCCTATTTGGTTCTCAGCTCTTCCACAACACCCACAGGTGTCTGTGGTGTCCAAGAATGTGAACCTGTCACTCACAAGCTCTGTCATGCTGGTTCTCCAGGCAACCCCAAAGACTGCTACTTCCCAACCCCAAACCAGCGTTCTGTGGCTTCTCAAGGCCTGATACCCATCTGGTGTTTCGGTGGGAATGGGTGCAGTCCAACTACCCGAGTATTAGTCTGTTTGACGCGGGTCCTTCCCCCTCTAAACCCACATAGACACTAAACCCAGACACTACTGTCGGTGCCAAGAAGCACTTGAGGATAGGAGCCTGGTGTGGCTGTTCACTGAGATTCTCTTCCAGTGACTGACCAATAAAAATATGAATGCTTGCAGCCAACCAAATGACTGAGAACTGGGACCCCATTGGAGGAGTTACAGGAGCTGAAGAGGTTTGCAACCCCATAGGAAGAGAAACAATATCAACTAAGTAGACCACCCAGAGTTTCCAGAGACTAAATCACCAACCAAAGAGCACACATGGAGGGATCCATGGTTCCAACTAAACATGTAGCAGAGGGTTGCCTTATCTGGCATCAGTGGTCCTATGGTATCTTGATGCACCAGTGTAGGGGGATGATAGAGGGATGAGGTAGGAGTTTATGGGTTTATTGTTGGAAGGAGAAGCACCTTAATAGAGGCAAAGTGGAGGAGGCATGTGATGACAGGGGCTTGTGGATGGGAAACTTGTGAGACACTATATGAAATGTAAATAAAGAAAATAACCAATAAAAGTGGAAAAACAAGGAGGGAAGGAAGGAAGGAAGGAAGGAAGGAAGGAAGGAAGGAAGGAAGGAAGGAAGGAAGGAAGGGAGCGAGGGAGGGAGGGAGCGAGGGAGGGAGGGAGGGAGGGAGGAAAAGAGGTAGCGAGGATGGAAGGAAGGAAAAAAGGAAGGAAGGAAGGAAGGAAGGGAGGAAGAGATGGATGGATGGAGGGAGGGAGGGAGAGAGGGAGGGAAGAAAGAAGAAAGGGAGGAAAGGAGGAAGGAAGGAAGGAAGGCAGGGGGGAGGAAGGTAGAAAAGTCTTTTTGTAGTCTCCCCTTTCTCCTGTATATTTTATTAACTATTTTAGTTGATAAATTTTAATAGCATTTACAATTAACTCACCCATGTTTCATGTACCCTTCCCACCCACCCAACTGTGTTTCCAAATACAGTTTTCCCTTCCCATATATTCTTGGTCTTTCAAACCCCACATTAGGATGAAATCATCACCAAGAGTGTTATCCTCAAGTAAAACTGATTGCTCTTCAAATAGCTAATAACTGGTAATAACTGGTTAGAGGTGAGACTTCTTGTTTACTTTCCCTCTTCATGGTGGAATTTTATCTGCCCTAAATATTCATAGATTGTATGCTTATTGTCAGAAAGTCTGTAAGTTTGTGTAATTACTCTGTTCTGTCCAGAAACACGTTTGTCTTGTACCTATCCATTGACTATGGCTCTCAGAATCTTTCTCCCTCCTCTATAAGTGTTATAACTCTGAGGAAAAAGGATTTAAAAGTGTTACAGTTCTGAGGGGAAAGGCTTCTCCGTGTTTCTGCTTTGAGACAGAGGGGATTTGTACCAATTTACATCTCAGTTTCCATTTTTAGAACAAAACTTATAGAAATGCCAGAAAGCAGGGACTAATGTTAGTTTATAAATGCCTCACATCCTGGAATCCACCTGTGAAAAAAAAGTGTGTCAGAATGTGTCCTTTGGAGGGGTAGGAGAAGGAGGGGGATAGTTGATGTGTCTGGGGTCAAGCCAATTTGAGGAGCAAAGAAATAGAGCCCCCCTACTTTAGAACAGCTAAGTGGTGTGTTATGGTGGAGCTAATTTTTTCCCCTACTCCAACAATAGATGGACAAGAAGAGCTGAGTTCCCAAAACTCAGTGGTACTGCAGTGTGGCTCCAGTGTCCAGAGGAAGGAGAGGGACTACTCTGATATGTATATGATGGCTATGCGAAGCTCCCTGTGAGAGATGGCAGTAATTTGGCCAGGGAGCCTGTCATGTCTACTCCCCAAGCCCAAGTCACCCATGGCCTGGCATAGAAGTTTGGCTTGAGGGTAATTTGAGTTTGGAGTTCTCATGCAACTGAGTACATGGTGCCAGTCAATGGCCCAGTGGCCCTCTTGATGGCATTGTAGCCAGTCAGAGTGGTTTATGAGGGTGTGGTCAGACTAGTGACCTTCATGAGTGTATTTGAACTAGACCCAGAGGTTTTCAGGCTTTGGGAGACTGGGCAGCTTCTATGACTTCCTGAAAAGCCTTTGACAGAATTGGGTATTTTCTTTTTAATTTTGTTTCATATTCTCACAGCAATTTCCCATCTTTTGTTTACTCCTTGTAGTTCCTCCCTCCCCTCTCCCTTCTCCCACTCCATCTATTCCTCCTCTGTTACTCTTCAGATAAAGGCTAGACTCCATGGATGTCAACCAGCTATGACAAGTCAAAGCTGCCATAGGATTAAACATTTATTTTGCTGTTAAAGCAAGACAATGCAACCCAGCAGAGGTACAGAGTTCCAGAGACAGGCAAAAGAATCAGAGACATTGTCCCTCCCTCTGTTAAGACTCACATTAGAAGACTAAGCTACACAAATGTAACATGTGGGTGGAGGACCTATGTCAGACCCATGTAGTCTCCCATTGTTGGTAGTTCAGTCTTTGTGAGCCACTACAGACTCAGTTTGTTTGATTCTGAAGGTATTCTTGTGATGTCCTTGACCTCCCTGGCTCCTATAATCCTTCCCAACCCTCTTAAACAGGTTTCCCAAAACTCTGCTGTGTCACATTCTACTCCAGTACAAAGATCAATATTCTGTTGTGATTACTTATTTAACTCGTTAAGAAGATATTTTTTATTCTATGCATAGAGCAGTTTATCAGTTGCATAATTCAATGAAAGTAGTATGCTTATAATCCTGAGATCAAAAAGAACATATTTTTCTTTCTACCAAGATTTATATGTAAAGCTTAATGGAAAGTAGTATTATATTACTTTCCATTAGTTTTCCATGTTGGGTAGACCTTGTCAATTGTCCCATAATGAGGCATGTCTTAAAATGTTTAGACAAGGAAAATCTGCACATGCCATTGTGATTCATTATTTTGCTTGTTTGACTGGAGTTAGCTTACAATAGGTAGTTTTTGTTTTTCCTCCTAGCTTTTTGTTTGATTCTTTATTGATAATTATCTTAATTTTTCTTCTAAATTTGTTTTACTTTTATATTTATAAACTCAAATATTTCCAAAGCTTTTAAGGCAAGTTATACTCTAAACTTGAAAACTGTTTCGTGAGAATTTTATATTGATCTCTTGAATTGCCAAAGCACTTTGTAACTAATTATGTGTCTCCTTGATTCTTTCTGAAAAAGACAATTTTACAAATTCCATCATTTTGACTCAGAATCAGATTTCTAAAACATCTTTGCTTGTACAAGGGATTCAAATACTCTTGTGGTAAAACCTTATAATTAAGTAAAAAAAATTATAGATGTTATCACAGATATTGATTAGAATTTTAAAAACATGTTTTGATTTTAATCAAGAAATTTTGCAGGTTTTTGAAGGTCAAGGTCAGTCATTGCTGGACATTTACACTTACATGTTATCTGCATTTTTAACAGATAAGGGGAAAGTGTACTGGAGGGAATTAAATTGTTACAATTATAATAATTCAGATAATCTTAGCAACCTTTTAGCTATTCTAGTAAAATTAACATAGATTTTCCCAAAAAAGTTGATCATTTGGGGATTTCTGTTTACAGAATGAGAAATGGAAATAGAAAAGTAAAAGACGAGAGTTAAAGTGGTAGAGAAAAGCAAATTATGCACTATTATTCACTTCTAAGAACATAAAAGGTAGGAAAAGAATAGGATACCTACATACATTTCATTCATATACATATATAATATATATGAATATATGTGTATATATATTTAATTCTTCTCATTAAAATTAAAGTATATTAAAGTATGGAGCAAATACTGACAATTATTTATGAAAATACATGACTACCTTTTAGCTTCAAAGATATCTTATTGTGTAAAAATGCCTGGACTTGACATGAGTGAATTTGATTCACAGATGTAGTTGTAAAGATGGGCTTTTATTGCTAAAGAATCACTCCTCTAATTAAACAATGTGTCATGGTAACAGTCATAAGCAGTAGGTATGCAAATGCCTGCTGGGTTCAGTTTATCTACTTATATGGTCATGCATTTCAAGGGCACTAACCCTCATGCTTGCAAAATAAAATCCAGAGGAAAAGCTTTGGAACAGAAAGTGCCATCATAAGTAATGCTAACATATATGTAAGGTGCAGCCCAGTGAGAAAAGAGTAAGGAACAGCCCCTGCTCCAGTTGGTAAGGGCCTCACATGAAGATCAAACTGCAAATTTGTTACAAAGTGAAAGGGGACTAAATCCAGTCCACAGATTCTTTTTGGTTAATGGTTCAGTCTCTGTGAGCCCATATGCATAGAAGTAAACTGATTCTATAGGTTTTTCTTATGGTGCTTTTGACTGTCTCCTTCAATCTTTCCTCTCCATTTTCTAAAAGAGTCTTTGAGTTCACCTAATGTTTGTCTGTGGGTCACTGCTTCTGGTTTCTTTAGCTGCTGAATGAAGCCTTTCAGAAGACAGTTATGCTAAGTTCTTGTTTGCAGAAGAATAGAATTAATAGCATCACAATCTGAACCTCTCTAATGGCATAGGTCTCAAGTTGGTTGTCTTTCTTCCATTTATGCTCCATGTTTGTCCCTGTACAAGCTGTAGGGAGGAAAAATTGTGGGTTGATAGTTTTGTAGGTAGGTTGGTGCTCCCATCCCTCCTTTGTAATTCTTGGCTGGTTAAAGGAGGTGAATGTTTCTGATTCCATATCCCATATTGCTAGTAGTCTTAGCTAGGGTCACCCTCATAGAATACAGAATGTACGTTTTTATGTTTGTTTGCTTGGGTTTTGTTGTTGTTTTGGTTTGATTTTTGTTCTTCTTTAAGGGGAAGAAAATGTCAAATTAGAAGACAAAAAAATATTGGATGTATGGCCATAGTTTATACAGAAGTAATGCCTAAATATATACAATTCTCAATAGCAAAAATAATTTTTAAATTCTGAGAGTTTTGCCAATCAGAAAAATAAACCTTAAAAGAACTGCTTTAGGAATGTGTAAGCATTTTGTTAAAGAAGGTAGTCGACAACAAGAAAAAGCTTCAATATTCTCTGGCTTGTGAAGACAATCAATATTCAGAATATTAAACTGGTTTTATTTCACACATCAATAAGATTTTCCATGATCTCATTGCATATTAGATACTGAGAGAAATCACCAGCAAGGATATGTAATCCAGGCAACCCTCTACGCAAACACACAATGGTTTGATCATTGTGTATTTGAAGTGCAAGCAATGAGAAGTAGATTTCTGTGTGGAATGACCACAAGCAGAAAAAAAAAAAGGATGCAATCCCATGGGCTAGATTATTCAATGGGAAAAAAAATTTCAGGTAGGACTGTCTTATATGGATATCAGAATTCTAGCAACACATTCCTAGCAGTTGGCTCTTTTATTTGCTGCCTATATAATAAAGTGACAGATATAAAGTAATGAGTAGAGTAATAGAGATAAACTCTGTATTAAAATAATATTGAGATTGTTTCTTGAGAGGTGATTATTTCACATTCACAGAAATGTTTAAAATAATAAAGTTCTGCTATTCTAAAAAGTCATTAAAATTGGGGTTAATAAGAGGTCACAGAAGGTAAAAGTGCTTACCACCAAGTCTGATAACTCATGTTTTCTACCTGGCACTCAAAAATAAGTGAATTGACCCATTCAAAATATACTTTATATTGTACTCCACAGCCCTGAGAGGACTCCATCCCCATTCCAAACTAAATATGTGAATAATATTCAATTCTGAACATGATGAGGCATTATCACTGGTACAATAATGACATAAATATTAGGGAACTGACAATTCACTTTCTGATTGGATTTATGACCTTCTTCACAAGATAAAACTCATAGCTGGCACCACTAGTAGGTCTGAAATTATCTGGCAAGACATTATAAGACCTATTGAGAACAGACTAGTATTTTACTAAACAAAACACTGTATTGAAATGAATGGCTTACACATAGATTAATGAATCAATCAACTTTTATCAGAGAAGCTGTTATTTGCAATATTAACACAGATGCTTACTATGGATTAAAATTCAGAGAATATCAGACATTACGTTCTTAGTGCCCCAAAATGGGCATATATATCATACACCCTATTCTCAATAATATTGCACTTCATCTCAATATTTGCTCAAAAATTATGTAATAAGGGATGGGGATTTTAAAAGCCTTTAAGTACTAGACAACTACAAGTCAACAGTATTTCTTAAACACAGCTAGGCTGTTGAAAAGTATTCACAGCAATTGTGAAAGCATGCAGCAGAACTGCACAAAGACAAGCCAGACACATATTCTCACATCTGAGAGTGAAGAGACATAAGAAATCCTATATTTAGCTGATGGCTTATTGGCATTTGTTAGCTGATTGAAGAGGCATGGTCAGTTTTATTTATGAACATTGCCCCTGTAGCCTTGTCATGGTTCAATAAAAGGCCATAGAGCCAATAATACATCATCAGCACAAATTAGAATTGATGGACTTTACAATAAACAGCAAATAGAGAAGACACAATTTCAGATGGGTACAGAAAAGGTGCTGAATGTAGGATGAGTTGGAGAAATTTAATGGATATGATCAAAATACAGTGTATGAAAACTAACTAAAATGAGGAAGATTAAAAAAATTAAGATGTTATAAATCAATACAGGAAGAATAATGTCATGAACAAACACTTGAGTGTCTGCCACAGTTCTCCAAATAAAGAAAAACTAAATATCATTTGATCGAAAAAGGAAATGTCCAAGTACATTGGCTCAATTTCACTGAAAAAAAAAAAGACCTTACCTGAATTTCATTAACTGCATTATAAGAACTTCAAATATGTCTGTAGACTATGAAAGGAATTGGGTTGGAAAGTCACTATGATTCATACTTGGTTTGTTTTATTTTACTAGCCCAAACGTTTTATATTTTTGCTTTTTTTTTCACTGGTATATTTGAATCAGGAAGTAAATTTGCTTTGTTAAAATCATACAAGTTAAAATTGTGCTTCCAGGCTAGGTGTGTTGGAAATCCTAGCACTCCTAGGCAGATGCAGGAGTATTGTGAGTTCTGGCCTAGCTTAGAATACACAGTATAATTTTATTTCAAAAGAGGAAGAAAATAATATATTAGATTGTGCTACACTTTGTTTATCATAATAGATTGAGATCTTAACATACTTGGGATATGCTAATAACCTAACTATAGTTCTTTTTCTTTATATACAGAATGGGTAAATCAAAGAATATTCGTTTTTCTTTACACTGAAAGTGTTCACATACAGAAGCTGATGAGAAGCAAATTACTAATACATATTTTCATGTTTCAAATCCAAATTAGATAAAAATGTACAGTTACTGTCTTTGACTGTGAGGAGAAATGATTGCCAATGTCTTAGATTCAATTATCTTTGAACTTTTTATGCCAAAATAATTACAGTGCTTCCTTCAGGTCCTTCAGTGGCATTCCCATCCAAGCTCCATCACTGAAGTCCTGCCCTGGTCAGATTTCAAGTGCATCTTCAACACTCTCTGCTGTGGTTCTAGGTCATTCTGAAGCAAATGTGGCAGCTGCAGCATCTCTTACTCTCATCTATTTCCTTCAAGTTTCCTGCCCAGAAAACTAATGTGTGACAAGCACAATGTTAGGGCTGGATGCTGGCTAGGTGCCAAGACCATAATGTCTTGTCCCTAGTGTTACATATAGCTTGAGTAGGACAGTTGAGGCACTTTTTAGTAAACGACATTTATACTCATCCCAGTTTTCCAGTGGCATAGAATTTGCAAGAAATTTTTCCCACTTTCAAGACTCTTAACATAAATGTTAACATTAAGCATTGGTAGAGTCTGAGTTAGTTTTTCAGTGTGTAAAGTAGTGGTAGACTTATTTTATTTTGGTGTGATTCCCCATTCAATATTTCAGAACATATGCCTTAAGTCTGTGGAGACATAAAGGTGCACTTATAGAAATTCAAGTGAGTCTTTTCACTTTCAAGCCTGGAAAAATGCATATAAAAAGTAAAAAATTACCATGAAATACACATAGATAATAGTGAACATAAAAAAGGCATATCTTCAAAAAATTGGAATAAGCTAGTCACAAGAATAATTAATATGACAACTTGATATCAGAACCCAGAAATTACTTTTATGGTAAGGATCAATACCTCATCTTGTGTTCCATGGATGTGTTGGCCAAAATCATACATACATTCACTTTGTTTTAGAAACAGTTTATCAGAGGTAACCTTAGATCAGTTCATTGGGGATTCAATTTTTAAGAGTGATCAAAAGGTAACAACATGCAGAGACCAGATAATAGTTCATTTCTGAGGTTTCCAAAAGAAGTAAAGAAAATCATTTCTGTAAAAGGATCTGTGGAAACCTCAGAAACACCTGTGACTGTTGTGATAAAGGAGAATATAAAACAATAGGTGCTCACAGTCTCCAACAGAGTGGTCAGCTGAGCCAGTAACTTCTTATCTTCTAGCAATTCTTGTGTCTGAAGTATACTAGATTATTAATGTTAATGCCCCCGAGTCATTCAATATTTCCACAATTGTACATGTGTGCTTACATTTGCACAAGTATATACATGTGTATTTTATATGCATGTAATATGTGGGTTATATTGTGGGTTATAATGTGGGTTTTATTGTGTAAGCTCAACCACATCCACTGTCCAGCACATACACTGTTCAAGTGAAAAAGGCTGTGACACTAATTGGTTGGAATGAGGCCCCATGGCACTTTTGTAGCATATGTTCAGCTCAGTCATCATGTGGATATCCAAAAAGTGGAGCAGGCGATCTCCTTAAAGCTGTTGCCTAACTGTTGCCAGGCTTGTCTGACTGCCTTGTCTGACCTCAGGAGTGTAGGATGTGCCTAATCTGGCAGAGAATTTATACACCAGAAAAGGGGATATACACTCTTAGAGGAGAAGGTGAGTAGTGAAGTAGAAATTTCTGGTTTCTTTGACTCCGTTGTGTCACATCATTTTTTATCTTTTTATTTTTTGGGTGGTAGAGATTCTATGCAGCACTTCACTGGTCTTCACTGGTCTTTACCCCATAGATATAAAGAAAATTGTACCAAAGAACTTCCTTTGGTATTCTGGCTGATTCTAGCTACATTTACCTTATGTTCTTGGTGTCTCAGTCTCTGAAAGTTTGCTGGGGTCCAGGTTAGTTTATTCCATTGGTGTTCCTATAGGTTTCCCATTCCCTACAAGACCTTCAATGACTCCCTCACCTCTTCCATAAGAGTCTCCAACCACCATTTAATATTTGGCTGAGGGAATTTGCATATGTTTTAATCAGCAGCTAGATAGACCCTCTCAGAGGATAGTTATGCTTGGCTCCTGTCAGGAACCATAACAGAATATCATTAATAATGTCAGGGATTAGTGATTGCCCATAGGATGGGTTTCAAGCTGGGCAGGATATTAGTTGGCCATTCCTTTAGTTTCTGCTCCATCTTTGTGCCTGTATTTTTTTTTTCAGACAGAACAAATTTTGAGTAGAAAAATTTGTGGGTAGTTTGGTGTTCTTAACCCTCTACTGGGTGTACTACATGACTACAGAAGGTGGCCCCTTTAGGTTCTATTACCCCACTGCTATGCTTTTCTGCTAAGGTCACTTGCATTGATTACTGGGAGCAGCTGCATCCCAGGTCTCTAGGACTTTCTACAGAATAATCCCATTCCCTAATCCCAAGCAGACTTCCACCCATTCTCCTGGACATTCTATATCTCTCTCCTGCCTCTCCCCAGACCTAATCCTATGCCCAATTCCATTCCCCTTCCTCTGTCCCACCATTTCACTCCCTCTACTTCTTATGACTATTTTCTTCTCCATTCTAAGTATATAATTCAAGCATTCTTGCTTGGATCTTATCGCTAGTTTAACTTCTTTGAGTCTGTGGAGTTTATCATGGGAGGTCTATATTTTCTGGCTAATATCTACTTATCAGTGAATACATACTAGACATGTCTTTTTGTGTTCAGGTTACCTCATTCAGGATGATACGTTCTATTTCCAACCATTTGCCTGCAAAGTTAATAAGGCTCTTGTTTTTAATACCTAGGTAGCATTCCATTATATAAATGGACCACATTTTCTGTATCCATTTTTTGGTTGAAGGACATTTAGGTTGTTTCTAGTTTCTGGCTATTACAGATAAGGCTGCTCTGATAATAGTGGAGCATGTGTCCCTTTTAGTAGGGTGGAACATCTTTTGAGTATATGACAAAAAGTGGTATAGCAGTGTTTTGAGGCAAACACTCCCAAATCTATGTTTTTAATGTTGGAAATATATAGAATAATAGATTAAAATCATGTGAATCTTTTTTAATATATATAGCAATGATCATTTTTAGCCATAAGCTTGGTAAGAGTCATTTTACACATGCATACACACATACACACACACACACACACACACACACACACACACATACACATACAGAGAGAGAAAGAGGGGGGGAGAGAGAGAGAGAACAGAACAGAACTGAACAGAAGGGGACAAGAGAAGAGAAGAGAAGAGAAGAGAAGAGAAGAGAAGAGGAGAGGAGAGGAGAGGAGAGGAGAGGAGAGGAGAGGAGAGGAGAGGTAGAGGAGAGGAGAGGAGAAGAGAAGAGGAGGAGAGGAGAGGAGAGGAGAGGAGAGGAGGGGAGGGGAGGGAAGGGGAGGGGAGGGGAGGGGAGGAGAGGAGAGGAGAGGAGAGGAGAGGAGAGGAGAGGAGAGGAGAGGAGAGGAGAGGAGAGGAGAGGAGAGGTAGAGGAGAGGAGAGGAGAAGAGAAGAGGAGGAGAGGTAGAGGAGAGGAGAGGAGAGGAGAGGTAGAGGAGAGGAGAGGAGAGGAGAGGAGAAGAGAAGAGGAGGAGAGGATAGGTAGAGGAGAGGAGAGGAGAAGAGGAGGAGAGGAGAGGAGAGGAGAGGAGAAGAGAAGAGGAGGAGAGGAGAGGAGAGGAGAGGAGAGAAGAGAAGAGAAGAGAAGAGAAGAGAGAGAGAAAATAAAATATTAACAAAAGAGAAACAGGTCTCATATGTTCTCTTTTATAGCTTTTACAGCAAAGGTAAAATATGTTCAAAATAAAATAAATTTTGTTTCTAAACAACATACACAAGAGCATTTTTTTTTTAATCTGGAAAATGGTAGCAAGGCACACAGGTGCTTGAGGAGTTTTCCATGATAATAGGCACGGCACCAATGCATGCAGACTGCTAAAACAATGAATTCCAAAACCTCAGTAAGTGGTAGTACTGCTATTATGATAGTGGTTGGTCCAGATATAAAATAGCTCAAGTTACTGGACTGTTGGTACCACAAACAGGCACAAAGTATACTCCAAATGTACTTCAAGATTTCAAAGTAGAAATGTTTAATTTAACAACATTACGTAGTAAATACTGTTAAGAAATAACTGCAGAGATGGCTTATGGATTTTTTTGGAAGTGGAGGAACCAGGAAAGGGGACAATATTTGAAAAGTACATAAAAATGTATCTAATAAATAAAGTAAAATAAAATAATATCTTAAAAATTAAAAAAAAGAAAAAGAAAAAAAAAAGAAATCACTGCTGGTCACAGTGCTTCATTGACGCAGTACTGTTCCAGGTACTCAGGAGTTTGTTAATCTCTTTAATCTTTCCCTGGTTAATGTACCTCTAACTGTTAGGTATGAATAAAGTAAATGTGTATCATTGATGATTGTCTACTTTTCCTTTTTTTCAATATGTAAAACTGTATTTATATTTGAGATTTTGTTTTCTATATATTCCACATGAGAGTTGTGTTCCTTAACTTCTATTTATACTAAGTCCATTTGGCTATAAGTTCCATGCACATCAGTCACTCCAAGCATTAATCACACTTTATCACACTTTGACTTTTTCTTTTCACATGGAGAACATTTTAGAAATATCATTCACAATTCTTTCTTGTAACGTCAGGAGAATAGAAATAGGTCTACTCTTTAATTCAGTCTGCAGTTTGCCTTTAAAGATATTTTTTGCTGACCTGAAAACTTCATCTTAAAATATATATCTGTGCCTTTCCCATTGTCAGAAATAATAAAGATTTTTTTTGTTTTTGTTTTTGTTTGTTTATTTGCTCATTTTGGATCCTTTCTCTGAAACTAATATCACCAATTGGCAAAAAAAAAAAAAAAAAAAAAAAAAAAAGAAAAAGAAAGGAATTACGAGGCACGTTTAGAAAGAAATAATTTTACAGTCTTTGAAAAGATTAAGTCTAATTATGAATTAAATTGTAAAACCTCATTTCAACAAGAGATATTGCAGCTTCAGATTCTGAGTTGAGTAAAATATTTAGTTCCGATTTAAAGTGACTGCAGACCCTACTGACAACCAAAGGACACTGGCTGAACACTTGTTGGCACTTGTGAGCACATCAGACACAACCCGACTGCTGCTCAGAGTCCTTTCACCTTCCTTATTTCTTAGAAACTATTTATTGTCATCAGTGTTGAGCAAAGGTTTTATGCACATTTTTTATGAACAAAAGCTTCTTTGTAATTTCTAGCATGTACGATGCAAACAGTTCTCAGAAACACAAAGGACTCTGGCTCAGACAATGCTTTTCACTTTTGATCTCAGGTTGTAGAAATCCATTCCATAAAATACTTAGCTACTCTATAGGTGGGCAGAACAGCACATATGTACAGGATAACACTCTACCAGAATCAATGCCAGCATGTCCTTAAAGAGAGTTCAGAACCCCAATATTTGGAAATTTCCAAAACCTGCTCCAGAAATAAAACCACCATGGAAAAAAGTGAGGTTCTTAAATTCTGCTTCCTTTCCCAGTTTTATTCTGAGTCATTTTCCATTTCTATTCTTAAATACATTACAAATGAAATACTTTGCTGGAATGTAGATGGAATGTGGCTGCATCACAAATAAAGAGAACATCTGTTCCAAGAGCAATCAAGACAAGCCTGGAATTGAGGCACAAAGCAAGATGTCTCTTTACATTTTCTTTTCTTTTCTTTTATGTGACAGATTCTTCCAGACTCTAGAATATATTTCTAAAGTAAAATTGTTGGATAAGCAAACTCTTTCCATCATAAGACATATATTTCCTAGAATGAATGCAGAAAACTATTAAAATATTGAAGAAGGTATTTTGTCATTAATTATACAATAGTTAAGGAAATGGTGAATCTTTGTTTTCTTTTAGTAATTGCATGCTTTTCTCTCACCCATTTAAGTAGAAATGGCATTCAAAATTTACATTTAACTTGATTATACTAAGCTATCCTTACAAAACATTAAAACACATCTCTGGGTAAATCTCTGGAATTATTCCACAGATATTATAAGGTCTGTATAAAAGATTAGAAGATTAATGCACTGATAGAATAATAACAGATTCTCGTTGGAATGAGTTAAAATGTGGGAACATGTTGGAAGGGATGCTCCATTCAGAGCATCTCCTGGTGTGCTATGCATTGTTCTGTCCTCTCCTTGTGTTACCTTTCTCTGACTCTGTCTGCAACATAATACTAAGAGGTTAGTTCTGACATTCTTTCTGTTCTCTAATGCACTGACCTTGCAAAAACAAAGAAACAACAACCAATAACAATACACACACATACACACACACACACACACACACACACACACACACTTAAAACCTGTGACTCTAAATAAATATTTTCTTATTTTAATTTGTTTTATCAATTATTTTAGTCAAATTAATGAGAAAACTATGTGGCATAGTAGATAATCCACTACCTTCCAACAATAAATGAAAATAGACCTATTAATCTGGTCAAACTGGAGGGATGAGAAAGATTTCATCATCCTAATTTTGAGAAGTAAAATTACTTTATTCCAAGATTCATATGACATATTTTCTTACTGTTTTATTGGTGGGGTTTTAGCATGACAAAATGAGGTTAAATTTTGGCTATTGTTTGTACACACTGACATAGACATGAAAGGCCCGGTATTGCTAAAGAATGGGACAGCTGTGAGCTTAACCAGAACTCTAGAGTAGGCATAGGGCACTGTTCTCCCAGCAAAATGGAAAAACTCCATGGATACATGTGGGAGTCTGCACCCATCTTCCTGAACAACCCTTTTAAGGTGATACATTAAAGGAAGTTGTCTTGGTGCCGGGAGAGTGTTTAATGAATACCAGATTTCACCCCAATAATATTTTTTCCACTATAGTTTGCCTTTCCTGGGGCACTTAAAATATAAAGGTATTAGCAGAGAGCATATTATTTGAAAGCGGTAGAACTCCAAGCATGTAAGTTCTACTTCCTTACATGCACTTCTCTCTAGATTAGTAGTGCAGGAACAGAGTAGGACTTTTGCCTCTGATTGCATTGACTTGTGATGATAGTTGCCTGAGTTTATTTTGTGTTTGTTTTTAGAAAATATCACAATACCAATTATTTACGTAGTTGACTTCGTATTTTATATAACCAGGAAATATGCAAATACTGCTTTTCTTCACAGAATTCCGTAGAATTTAATAAAATACTGTTTTTATTTGAGAATAAAAATACTCATATTTGAGAATATGAGATGTGAAATGTTCTCAGAACAATTGGAGCTGTGCTTTGATTATTGCCAGTGCTCTATGTAGAAGCAAAATGAAAGCAGTTCCTATACGACTCTGTTCACAAGGATATATGTTTATGTGGATATGTTTATGTATAAAGAATGTCAGTGATTATTGTATATGTACCTATGTACTCCTCCCATTTCAAAATCTTTAGTATTGTGTTTATTTGGAAAGATTTTTCCATATACTGATTATTGGTTTTAGAGCAGAAGATGGACAATGTGGAGGAACAATTTGCATTTATCTTTTGAGGGAGGTCTATATCCATAGAACATGTGTTCACCATTGAATAAATCTACATTTAGCATAATGGTTCACATATTAGCATGCAGTATACTTTGAGATTAGAAGCCATACTAAATGTTTTTCTTATCTTTATATTACGTTGAAGGGAAGGGTCCCCTTATGTTTCACATTGGACAGCTATGCTGATGAGAGTTTGTCAATAGATCGACATTTGGAGTGGCTGGGGAGTTTGTGAATCAACTGTTCTCATTCCTTTTTTGGTTAAAAATATCCTCATTACAGTTCCTGAAAACCTCAAAGTATTGACTTTATTTTACTATATGTTTTATTGTTTTGTGGGTTTAAATGGCTAAATGAGAGGTTTGAAATGCTGGGATTTTGAAGAAGTTTTCACATAGTGTGTGTTAACATTTGTGGTCGAGAGGGTCACCCAGTTAGGAAGACACTGTTTTCTTCAGGACCATGTGTTTTCTCTTATAATTCCATGGGGGATACAAACAGCAGTGGCAGCTCCCAGCACTTTCAACAAACTAGGAGTAAAATGCATGTCTAGTATCTCATAAGTAATGTGTTTATGTGTTGGTAATACAGGTATATAGACATGCTTGCCTTTATAATGTGGGAAACAAACATTTGCTTTCCAGACAAAACCATTCCAGTAAGCAATATGTCTGTTTTATAATCTACTCTTTTAATGGTAATAGTAAAACCAAAGAGATATGTTAAAAATGAATCAAGATTATACTATACCTATTGCAAAATGATAGATTGAAACATAGAAGAATCATTTGTTCTTTGTTAAAAAATATTTCTCTGCTTTAAGAAGACATATGATTCCTTTATGTGTTGCACTAAAATTTCTCATTTTTCTTACCTTGTGTCTAATATGCTCTTGTAAATCTCATACAATTACTTTCACCCTGTGTTTCTCTCTGTAAGAGTTACTTTTGGTGTATGGCTATCTCAGTAGATTGTATATCCCAGTGAAAATAAATTAAATGATACCAGGAATATGGTAGCAAGTGGAGGGTCTTGGGTGGAGCTGGAGAAGGAGGGATGTAGGTACAGTAACCATGTATGAAGTTGACAAATTGCCATGTTTAACTAGCAGACTTGGAATCCAGGATTAGAGAACTAGAGTAAACCTGACATTTTAGGAAACAGATTTGTTTAGGAGGTATACAGACAAAAAGTGTTACTTCTGTTCTTTGTCTAGAAACAGTATTAGCCACAGACATTCATACTACAGGAAAATTCCCTCAGCACTTGGAGCTCAGATTTTATCACTGAATCTACTGTGGCTGCTATCCTGCCATCACTGGATGATAGTGAAGTTCTTCTGCAGCCTAAATAGATCTTTATTCCTCCATTACCCAGGCATTACTGTGGCACTATGCTGAGGAGGAAGGCTTCCCGTGGTTTTATTGTTAGTAAGAGCTATACTACTAAAAAAATTATCTCTCAATCACAACTCTCCAGCCCAACTTGAAACTTGGGGGAAAAAAAATCTGTGTATTCACCAGCTTCCTGTTTCAAGCTGATAAGCACCAAATGGAGGAATTAATTTCTGAAGAAACAGCATGGAAACACTGTAAATCAGATGCAGTAACTGCAAAATCCTTGACATTTTGCCTGAATTCATTGCACTCTCCTGAGAAAGACACATTGGAATTTTAATTTCAAATACAGATATTACTCTGTATTTTAATGGCATCTTGTTTCCCAAATAGAATTTTCCCACTCAGTGCTATCTATGCATAGTTCCAGAAAGCATCTTTGGTGTACAGTAAAGCCAATGAACACTGTGATCTGCTCTCAGTCATCTCCTGCTTCACACAGTGGGGAAACCGGAAATAATGTATGTAATCCTTCTGACACTGTTTTGTTTGCTAATATCTGTTGAGTGAAATATTTTAAAAGGTTGAACTGGAACGTTCTGGTGCTTGTGGCTCTAACTCTCTGACCCAGAGGACTGTCCTGTGATGCACTGGAGATTCAGGGAGATTCACTGTCCTGGAGCACCTGAAATGTCTCCACTCAGCTTGCTAGGTTCCCAGCGGCAGGTCACTACCATGCCAACCCCATGCTTCAAATCCCCCATGGCCTTTGTAGTGCACATCTACCAAACCCACACATTGCCTCCTTACCTTTCTATCTCTTGAACCCAGAGAAGCCACTGCATGAAGGAAAATGAAACACAACCTTAGTTCAGAAATAATGTTAACTCAATTTCTTGGTGCAACAACTGAAACCTAATCTTGTAAGCATTATTAAATCTGATCCCAGTTTTCTAGGTTAATATCCACTTATTAGTGAGTGCATACCATGATTCACCTTTTGAGTCTGGTTACCTCACTGAGTATGATATTCTCTAGCTCCATCCATTTGCCTAAGAATTTCATGAATTCGTTGTTTCTAATGGCTGAATAGTACTCCATTGTGTAGATATACAAGAAAACTGGAATACCCAAAACATAATCCACACATCAAATGAGGTACAAGAAGAAAGGAGGAGTAGCCCCTGGTTCTGGAAAGACTCAGTGAAACAGTATTCAGCAAAACCAGAACGGGGAAGTGGGAAGGGGTGGGTGGGAGGACAGGGGAAGAGAAGGGGGCTTACGGGACTTTCGGGGAGTGGGGGGGCTAGAAAAGGGGAAATCATTTGAAATGTAAATAAATTATATCGAATAAAAAAAATTAAAAAAAATGCAAAAGCTGTATATAGCTTTGGAATTTTGAAATTCCTGTACTTATCAATAAATGGAAACTTAAAAAACAACAACAAAAAAAATAATAAAATAAAATAAAATAAAATAAAATAAAATAAAATAAAATAAAATCTGATCCCTCTGGATCTCTTGCAGATTTACCATCACACGTGGAAACTCTAGCAGCTACATCTTACCCCTCTACTGTCCTGGTTCCCAAAGGAAGTTACTTTCCCCTGCTTCCTTTCTTCTCCATCCAACCTGGAATTCCTGCCTGCTCGCCCAGTGATTGGCTCCTTTATTCATTAGGGGATTGGTTCACAAGAATAGCACCAGGCTCATCCACAGATGGAAATATCTGAGATTCCTTCCTTCCTTCCTTCCTTCCTTCCTTCCTTCCTTCCTTCCTTCCTTCCTTCCTTCTTTCCTTCCCTTCCCTCCCCCCTTTCTTTCTTTCTTTCTTTCTTTCTTTCTTTCTTTCTTTCTTTCTTTCTTTCTTTCTTTCTTTCTTTCTTTCTTTCTTTCTTTCTTTCCTTTGTTTCTTCTTTCTTTCCTTCCTTCTTCTTTCTTTCTTTCTTTCTTTCTTTCTTTCTTTCTTTCTTTCTTTCTTTTTTTCTTTCTTTCTTTCTTTCTTTCTTTCTTTCTTTGTTTTTCCTAAATCAGCATTCATACCTATATAGTTTTCAGTAAGAAACAGATAATCATTTTCTATTTGTTAGAAAATTACTAACAAAGTAGGACTTCAAGATTCAACCTTACAAGGCTGTTCATTCAAAGTGAAAATTTGTGATTGATGACAATGTGTACTTTTGTAATCAAACAGTGCCATTTATATAAATAAAAATACATACTTATACTTTAGATCCTTGAAAATAATTTTTTTGTTTTACTAATTTTAAGCATTATTAAAATTCCTTAATCTTCCTTTAGAGTCCAGTTGCTACCCCTTCCAGGTCTGTCCCCCGACTTTTCCCCATCCCATACCTCCTCACCTGTCTCCATGAGGATGCCCTCACCACTCTCACCCCCATCGCACTAGACCTCCCCAGTCCCTGAGGCCTCATGATGCTCAAGGGTCAGGTGCACTTCCTTCACTAAGGCTAGACCAGGAAGTCCTCTGTTAAATATGTGTTGGGGCCTCATGTCAGTTAGTTGGTGTCTGGTTGGTGTTTGAGTTTCTGAGAGATCTTGAGGAGGTGGTCTCTCAGAAGACTGAGAGATCTTAGTTGAGATTCCTGATCTTCCTATGTGGTTGGCCTCGGCCTCAGCTTCATCCCCTTTCCCTAATTCATACACAGGAGTCTTGGCTTCTGTCCATTGGTTGGGAGTAAATATCTTCATGTGACTCTGTCAGGTGCTTGTTGGGTCTTTTGGAGGGCAGTCATGATAGGCCCCTTTTTGTGAGCACATCATAGCCTCAGTAATAGTGTTAGACCTTGGGACCTCCCTTTAAGCTGAATCTCAGTCTGGATGTGTCACTGAAACTTCTCTCCCTCAGGATTTTCTCTGTTTTTGTCCCTAAAGTTCCCCTAGACAGGAACAATTCTGGTTCAGAATTTTTGACAGTGAAATGGCAACCCCATCACTCCACTTACAGCCCTGTCTTTCCACTGGAGGCAGAGTCCACAAGCTCCATATCGCCACTGTTAGGTCTTTTATATAAGGGCCCCCTCCTTTTGAGTTCTGAGAATCTTTCACTCTCAGGTCTCTGGTACATTCTAGAGGTACCCCCTACCTTCCAACTTCCACCTCTCAAGGTTGCCTGTTTTCATTAGTTTTGCTGGCCCTTGGGGCTTCAGTCCTGTTCCTTTCAATACCTTATCATATTGTCCCTTTCCTCTCTCTGTCCCCTCTCCCACCTAAGTCCATTCCTCCCTCTAGCCCCATGATTCCTACCATTTTTAATCATAAAATCTTTCAACAGATATTGAGATTCCATGTGACTATTGACTTCCAAATAAGAGTCTCAATAGAGCCATCTAAAACTCAATGTTAAATCACATTCTAGCACTCTCAAATAAGATGTCCAACAGACACACAAGTCAATAGGTTAAAAATATGTGTACATTGGGGTCTTCCATATATCTCTGTTTTCTTATCCTGATTGAAAGCAATATCTTGTGTCTACTTACTGGAAGTTTTTGATAATATATTCTCATAGTAGTTACCCATTCCTAGTGCTTATAATTGTAAAATTTAAATTGGTACTATTTTATTGATCCTATGAACATTATCCATAGG